>NW_020954564.1:33921983-33937160 GCF_900497805.2 Vombatus ursinus
TGCGATTGGAGTTGGTGGCCTGGTCCTACAGGGAAGAGAGGTTCTCTGATCTGATCCCTCTGCTCCCAATAGCCACCAGGGTTCTGGTCATAATAAACAAGTTAGACACCTGGAAATAGCTAGAGGGAGGAAGAGACAGGAAGGAGAATTGATGGAGCAGGAAAGCAGGAGGGAAAGAATCCAAGCCTCTGTAGGAACCTCAAGAGTATTTGACCTGCCTTGGGACAGAGGCTTAAGGTAGGTTATCATGACCTTACCCTGCTCCCATGGAGCTGAGTAGAGGGCGTCCCAGCCTCCCCACTTTGACAAGGAAAGCTCATCCTGCATCTTAACCTGCTCTGTTCTTTCCCTCCTTTACCAGAAAGCAGTTATGGCTGCTTCCTCAGCATCAAAATGTTAAGTTTTCAGCTATGTGACGTCAAGTCGCTGACCCTCTCTGGGCCTCAGTTTCCTCCTCTGTAAATTGAATGGGTTGGACTTAATGATCTCCAAGGATCCTTCCAGCTCTTATATTCTATCAGGTGAGAGGGAGGTGCCCTGTGAACCCAGATCGAAGTCCCTTTGAATCCCTCAGATGTATGACTGCTGAAGGTCCATGCCTGGTGAGGGTCTGTTCCCATTGGGAACAGTTGGACTCGTGGGATTTGTACAAAGGGGGAGAGAGAGGCTTATGGCCAAGCAGAGTAGGGCTTGAAGTCTCCTGGTGATGTCTCCTGATCCTTTGTCCTGGGCAGCTGAAATAAGTCATTTGTCTCAGCCCTCTGGAGATGATGTCTGTTGCTTAGCTGGAGCCCCCGAGGTTGCAGCCAGCACGGGGAGCAGAGTGGGCTTTTTCCTGTGGTTGTCTGGAACATCAGGAAGGATGTTGGTGGGCTTCCTGATGGATCTGAATCTCTCTAGGGTGTTGTCAAAGATCGACTCTGAAGTTTGTAAACTTATTTGTTTCTGTTGAGAAAGAAGGGGAGGAACTGGAGAAAGAAAGGAGAGAGGAAGGGAGTAAAAGAAGGAATGAAGGGAACTGAAGGAGGCAGGCAGAAAGAATATAAGGAAGAGGAGGGATGATAGAGAGAAGAAATGAAATAGAGTGGAAAGTGAATAAATGAGGAAGAAAGGAAGGAGAAGAAAAAGGAAGGAGAGAAAGAAAAGAAAACAAGAGAAGATAGGAAGGAAAGGGAAGGGAAAAAAAAAAGGAGAAAAGGGGAAGGAAAAGTTCAGTTTTCCCTGGATGGAAAGGGCCAGGTGAGCGGGGAGTCACTGATGAGTAGCTGAGTCAGTGCTGCCCCTTTCTTTTCCCTGGCCCAGATGTCCCTGTGCCAGGTGGGGGTGGCGTTCAGTGGGAACGCTCCATCTTTCGCTCTTTCCGATGCCTCCTTTCCTTCCTGTCCCGCCTTCGGGTCAGGTTTTTCTCTGAAACAGGAACACAGAACACTATTTCACTCTCTGAATGGCATGCATGAAGATAGTAGTCCCTATAATGCTTTATGATTAACAAACTGTATCACATCCCTTTTTGGTGTAATGGAAAGAGTACCAGAGTTGGAGTCAGAAGACCTGGGTTTGAATCTTAGCTCTGTTACTCTTTCCCTGTGTGATCATGGACAGTCCCGGAACTTCTCTGCGCCCCAGTACAATGGGGAGGTCAGATCTGTCCCTTCTAGCTATGATTTCTGAGAAGTGTGGAGAAGGGTAGAAGGAAAAGCATGAAAGTGGATTCCGAAAGTATCTGAGAGCCTGGAAGCCAGAGGAGAAAGAGAATATTACACCGTAGGAATTATGTAGTTCCATCTGCTCATATTAGAGATGAGGAAACTGAGATTCTTTCCATAGACAGATGATTTGGGAGGCATGGATTTGGGAGGCATTTTATCTTCCCACCAAACACCTGTCAGAGATAGGACCCCAGGCTAAATGGGCCGTGGGGCTGGCCTGGGGCATTTATGATGACTTTGCGTAAATACATCGCTTTCTCTTTCTAGGTTTCACTTTCTTCCTCTGTAAAATGAGAATTAGGGTAGATGATCTCTAGGGTCTTTTCTGACTCTAACCTTCTGTGGTCTTTGTCTTAAGGTCCCTTCTACCTCTATTATCCCTTCTAGTCCTTACATTTGGTGTTAGGTTCCTTCCAGCTCTCACATTCCACGTTCTAAGGTCCCTTCTACATTTAACATTCTATGTTCTAAGGTCCCTTCCACGTCTAACATTCTATGTTCTAAGGTCCCTTTAAGACCTTACAGACCCTAAGACCCTTTAAGACCCTCTAATGTTCTTAAGCTTTTATTGAATAAAGTGAGACATACCTCATTTCTATTCAAAACTCACCTCTGTCCCTCCCCAAAACACAGAGCCACTTTTCCAAAATTACTTTACCTCTGGTTGGGAGCAGGAGTGGGGTGGGGTGGGAAAATATCCTCCTTTGGGATCTGACTTCACTTGTGGACCGAATGCCTTTGTCTCTGTATCCCCTGACTCTGGATTTCTGAGGTCTGTAAATAATTCTCCTTTGCTCTGTCTCCCACTCTGCCAGTCTAGACAAACGCCTCCAGTGCTCCTGTTCCCGCCCTGGCTACTGTTCTTGGCACAGAGAGGACGGCTGTCTCCCCACCCTTAGCTTTTATGATCTGAGACATGGAAACTTCCTTTAAAAATCCAGGAATCCCACTTTGAGGGAAAGGCGCCTTAATGGACATAAGTGCCAGCAGACACAGCCAAGGACAGAGAGATCCCCAGGGGACACAGCTCAGTCCAGGGATTGAATCAGCCGCTATCAGTTCAACCACATGGGAGTGTCTCCAGGGGACTGATGCCACCCATAAGCATTTCCTTCCCCAAGAAGAAACACACATGGAAAAGCACAGTACAGTGGATGTACCACTCGATTAGGAGCTGAGAGACTCGGTTAGAATTTGCTATACAACTGTAGGCAGCGAGGTGGCACAGTGAAGAGTGCTGGATTCGAGTCATGAAGACCTAAGTTCAAACCCAGCCTTAGACAATTAATAGCTGTGTGACCCTGGACTTAACCTCTATTTGCCTCAGTTTCTTCAACTGTAAAATGGGGATTATAGTAACACCTACCTCACAAGGTTGTTGTATGGATTAAATGAAATAATACTTGTAAAGTACCTAGCACAATGCCTGGCACACAGTAGGTGCTATATAAATGTTTCTTCTTCTCCCTTTTTAAAATGAGGAGGTTGAACCATGGTAATAATGGTATACAGCATTTATATAGTAATATGTATATATATATTATATATATAGTAATAATGATATGTAGCATATATAGAAATTATAATATATTGCATTTATATGGTGCGTTAAGGTTGGTCAAGCGCTTTACACATATTATTTATTTCTCATGCCTACTCTAGCAATTAGGTGTAAATTATTACCCTCATTTTACAGAAGAGGAAACTGAGGCTGGGAGTGGTTAAGAGACTTGCCTAGGGTCACACAGCTAATAAGGGTCTGCAGTAGGATTCAAACTCAGGTCTTCCTAATTCCAGGCCCAGGGCTCTCTCCACTGTGTCTCCTAGCTACTCATCTAGTAGAAAGAGCACTTTCAGAGAATCTGGGTTCAACTGCTAGGCTATCAAATTAACTGGGTGACTTTTGAGAGGGCATTGAACCCGTCAGCCTCAGTTTCCTCATCTAGAAAATGATGAGGTAAGACTAGATTATCTCTAACGCACCTCTCACCTCTCATCCCTGTGATAAATGAACTGAATTTGGAGCCCTCTCCTTTCTATTCTGACATCTTATTTCTTAAGGCTCCTTCCTCTGTGGTTTGAATCGAGGCTAGCAACCAAGGGACAAAAAGTAGCTCATATGTGGCCTTAGACAAGACATTTAACCTCTCTGAGCCTGTTTCTTCTTCTGTAAAATAAGGCAATTAGGCTAATTCCTTCTAAAATCTCTTTGTAGCTTTAAATCCTGAGAGCAATTCCCATTTCTATAAGGCAAATGACTTTCCTCACACCAGCCCTGTGAGGTAACATGAGTATTATTTATAGGAAAGGAAACCGAGGCAAGGAGAAATGAAGGGTTTTGCCCAAGGTTACAGGGCAAGTTAATGTTAGAGTAAGGATTAGAACTCTCATCTCTTGACTGCAATTCCAGTGTTCTTTTTGTTTCCACTCCTAACTTTACCTCCTTAGACAGAGGATTTTCCCAAAGGAAGTATGCGTCCTAATTTTCAGTTTAATGAATTTTTCTCCTTCCTCACCCAAACCTGTATATCTCCAAGCCATGCCACCTGAGCTCCAGCCTCTGCCTTTATCCAGAAGGTCCCATTCCTCTGATCCTGGGCTCTGATTGGGGAGGTTCACCTTGCCTTGCCCTATCTCAGGCCCAACATACTACTTGCCTATCATCTCCAAGACATGCTGCTGGATGGTGGATTCATACTCCTTCTCTTCCCACCCCCAACCTTTACCTCCATTTTCCAACTCTACCTCTGAGAACAGCAATTAATTCAACATTATCGTTCCCGAAAGCACATGTCAATCAACTTCACTATGACTCCACTCACCATTCACTCCATTTAACCTTTGAAAAACTCTCCTCCGCTGGATGTATTATCTTGCCCTATTAGAATGTAAGCTCCTTGAAGGCAGGAACTGTCTCTCTTGCTTGTATTTGTATTCCTGATACTTAGCATGTGGCCTGGCACATACATACTAAATTCTTAATAAATGCTTATTCATCCATTCATCCCTTCAAAGCTGCTCCCTTCGCCTTTCCCAGATGGGTCTAATTAATATATGTATAGTAAGGTGTTGGTGTCAAAGAAAGACTTTAGATCTTAATTATCTGGGGACTGGTGCATAATCATCATCAAAGAATTCATGCTAGAACCTTAGTTACCCTTAATAACCCTTATTTGGGACAGTCCTTGGACAGAAGATACAATCTGAATCTGGGATCATACTGAAATCTTTTCCAGCTTAGTAGGACCTTTCATAGCTTCAGTTCCACTGACATTTGAGAAGTCTTTAAGAACCCAAGGCCATCTTCAAGCCATCAGAGAAGGATAACAACCATAATTCCATTTGGATGGTTCCTTATCATTTTTGAAGTGTTTGATATACAATGTCTCATTTGATTTCTATAGGGGACAATGGCATAACTCAAAAGAAGTCAGTCTTGGAATGGTAGAATTCTGGCCACCATGGCTGGCAAGAGGGACATTTTCAAGCAGGAGGTCTCCCCAGCACCTATTGCATCCCACTAGAGATTCAGCTGTTTCTTCTGCACATCTATTTCTACCCCAAAGGGCAGGGACTTAGCCAGAAACATCTCTGGGTCCTTCTTCCATCACCCCAAAAGGACTGAGCAGGCCAAGCCTTTCAGCATGTGTGATATCCCAAAGCTCAACCCCTTCCTCCTGCAGAGATGGGATCTGGAGTCAAAAATAGTTGGGTTCAAATCCCATCTCAGATACCAGTGAGCTGTGTGACCCTAAGCAAGTCACTTAACCCCTCTCTGCCTCAGTTTCCTTATCTGTAAAATGAGCTAGAGAAGGAAAAATGGCAAACTGTTCCAGTATCTTTGCCAAGAAAACTCCAAATGGGATCATGAAGAGTTGGACACAGCTGAAACGACTGAACAATAACAAAAAAGGACTGGGAATGGACCTGTTATTTCACTCATATAGGACACTCCCAGATGAGGAAACTCAACCCATCACTAGAGGTGTGCATCTCTGCTATTTGGAGTCTCAGAGAACTGGTCTAGAGCATTGAGCAGCAGAGTGACTTGCTCAAGGTCACACAGTCTCCCACAGAGGCAGGACTTGAACTCAGGTCTTCCTCTTTTCGAGGACAGCTCTTTCTCCACTACACCATATAGGAGGTTCTTAATAATTCTTTGGGGGCTGCTTGATTGTCACTAAAACGATTGATTCTTCTGTTCTCTGCCTTGGTCAGGCCCCAACAGGAGGGCTGTGACCAGTTCTCTGGCCACATTTTATTTTATTTTTTATTTTATTTTTTTTTAGGCAATTGGGGTTAAGTGACTTGCCCAGGGTCACACAGCTAGTAAGTGTCAAATGTTTGGTCTGAGGCCGGATTTGAACTGAGGTCCTCCTGACTTCAGGGCAGTGCTCTATCCACTGTGCCACCTAGCTACTCCTCTGGCCACATTTTAGGAAGGCCCTGCAGAAACTGGAGCTGTCCAAAGGAGGGCAACTGGACAGATGATAGGGCTAGAGGCTAGGCTGTGGGAGGATCAAAGGAACAGAAAGGGGGGGGGGGGGGGGGCAGGAAACCTAGTTACTGTATTAAGTATCTGAAGAGCTGTTATGGGGACAAGGGATTAGATGCTTGACCTTTGAGGGTAGAATTAGGAACAATGAGTGCAAGTAATGGGGAGCCAGATTTCAGGGTGGTGGAACACGTGAGCATGTGCTCCCTCCCCCAAAGAGTTCGTGATTTTTAAGGAGGAGCCTAGAGGTCAAAACTTAGCTCAAAGGATTGAAGTGCTGAAAGGGAACTCCAATGCCTTGATCATTCCACAAGTAGCTGCTTCTACATGAGGTAGGTTAGCCTGATCTATCAGGAGAGGGCCAGGGGCACAGAGCCACCTCCCCAACCCCACCACCCCTCACCCCCAACCCAGGAAGGAGCTAGCGACTTTTTGCTTGGCATTCAAGGCATTCCACAATCTGTTGCTGCTTTCCCTTTCCAGACTAATGTGACTGCTCTTTACATACTCTATGCTACAGCTAACCTGCACTGGAGTCTTTCCCCAACATATTCTTAGCCTTTCCTTCCTCCTTACTTGCCTTTGTTTATTTTGTTCTTCCTGTTTAGAATCTCCTTCTTCCCTGTCCTGGACTGCTGAATTTCTATCCATCCTTTAAAGCTCAGCTCAAAGGTCATTTCCTCCCAGAAGCCTTACCTGATTTCTGCAGCTACTAATCACTGACCCATTCACACCTCATATGGTACAGTGCTCAGTACTTTCTTGATATACTCATATCATTTTATTTTTCTGTCCTAGCTGTCTATTTGCATTTTATCTCCCTCACGAATTCTGAGCACTCTGAGGGCAGGGAAGGCATCTTGTCTAAACCTGCTATCTCTCCCAGAACCTAGCATAGGGTTCTGCATTCTGCAGGTGCTTGATAAAGATTTGTTGATGGGGACAGTAGTCCCAACTCACCAGGCTGATTCCCCTTGTGGATCCAAATAGGCCCAACAAGCTGGCTAATAGGAAAGAGGGAGGGGGAAACAGGTTCTAACTCAGGCCAGAGTCACTGAATTTCTTTGGGGGCTTCCTCTGAGTCTGAATTGGGTATATAGGGTTTAGAGCTAGAAGACACCTAGTTCAATATATCCCCCCCCCCACAACATACACAACTCCTTTTTATATATAAGGAAACAAGTCTAGAAAAGTTAAATCACTTGACCAAGGCATCACAGCAAGTGAACGGCACAGTCAGGATTCCAGTCCAGGTCTTCTGATCCCAAAGACACTCTTCCAGGGTACTTTACTGTTTCCCTCCTTTATCCTCATCTCTAGCCACTCCAAGTTTTGGAGCCAAGAAAGCTGGTGAGTTGGAGGTCTGTAACTGTCCAGGATGTGCAAGGAAATCAGCTTCTACTGCCTCCTCAGATCACATCTGCTCACATAGGCACAAGCCTGGGCACACTCACACACTCTCCCCGCCCTCCACTGACTGTCTCGTGGGGAGTCCTACATTCCTCCTTTTTTGCTCATATACTGCTGTCTTAATGACCAAGCAGGGAGGAGGAGGAGCTGTGGTGAAGGGGGAGAAGTTTCCCCTTAATTGGTGCCAGCTGCCACCATGTTTCTAGTTAGTTCAAACTTCCAATGGTTCTTGTCACTCAGATGTAGAGCTATTCTGAGTCATAGTCAGAGAGAAATGATTTGATGTCTCCTCCATACATATGCCCATATGCACACACATGGATACAGATATGCTCACCCATGCAATGAGCCTTGTACTGCTAAACTCTTGAGGCCTGTTGATTGCCCTCAACCTGGTTTAGCCCATCTGCCTAGACGGTTTTATCGGGGTGGGGGTGGGGTGGCCACTGCACATGCCACAGCTTCTTGGAGCCACAGGTGAGAGTGGGACATACTATATTCCTGACCAAGAGCTTGTCATGTCTGGGTTTTAAAGTATGACCCAGAAATTTAAACCCCATCCTCAAATACCATTTCTACGTCCTGAAACAGATTTTTTTCCTTCTGTAGCCCTTGCTTCAGTCTGCAGCAGTGAGGAAAACATTACTGGCTCCCCTCCATTTCTGGGTCAAGACTTTATAATTGTTAGCAATGCTTTCTAGAATCCTTCCAGTCACATCATCTGTGGCCGTGTCAATCACCAGGAGTGACTGAAGTAGTCAACATGTTTGACAAGCCTTGGGACCTTCCTCCCAACTGGCACTACCACCAGGTACTTTGGTGGTCACACCAAGGATGTGCTGAGTGTGGCCTTCTCTTCAGACAACAGCCAGATTGTCTCTGGTTCCCAGGATAAGACTATCAAGCGGGGTGTCTGGAAACTGCAGGGTGAGAGCCACTCAGAGTCCGTTTTTCCTCCATTGACCCATAAGCAATAGGGGTTGTATGGGGTGTTCAGGAGGCCTAGCACCTCTGGTGTGAGGGCTTGCTGAGACCTTCTCAGGGCTGCCCATTCACCTTTGGTGTCCCCCTGCACCCAACTCTCACCTGTGGCTCCAAGGAGCTGTTGCATGAACAGCAGCCACAGCCTGGTAAAATTGTCTTGGCAGATGGGCTAAACCAGGCTGAAGATAACTGATAGGCCTCAAACCCATGAGTGAGTTAGGGGAATGTCTACCCCAAGCACATGAAGACTTCCTCTGGTAGAATGGGCAGATGTGAACAATCTGTTCCAGTGGCCATGAAGGCAGCTGAAGCAGGTGCTGTGGAGTGCTCAGAGCCTGGTCAGGCATCCAAGATGCCAAGGTTATCCACTGCTTCCAGGCCCAATGCCAGTCACCTTGACTGCTGTCCTTTCACCGGACTTTGATGATCCTGGGAGAGAGAGTGGCTGGTGACTTTGTGCAATTCTGCCTCACTTAAATCCAATTCACTCTCAAGTCGAGACATCACCCATCATGTCATCGGTGGTCTTCAAAAGTGAAGGATTAATGACAACAACAAGCAATATCCAGGACTAACCAGCTAGATGTTGTAATGGATAGAGCACTGGGCCTAGAGTCAGGAAGACCTGAGCTCAAGTCTAGCCTTCTGCAAACACTCACCAGCTATGTGACCCTGGGCAAGTTGCATAATCTCTGTGTGCCTGTTTTCTATCCCTATAGAATGGGTAAAATAATAGCACCAACCTCCCAGGATTGCTGTGGGGATCAAATGAGAACATATCCATAAATCACTAAGTACAGTGTTTGGCACATAGTAGGTGCTTCATAAATGCTTGCTTCCTTCCTTCCAGAGCCTTTCAGTGCATGTGTCATTTCAAAGCTGGTTGCTTCTTTCTTGTTCAGGAGGTCCCATTATAACACAGGTGTCAGGGATAGCTTAATTTCCAGCATACTTTATACTTTGACTCTACAAGGTATGGCCTTTTTGGGAGACTCCTACAATCCAACAACGTCCTAAGTCTTTTAAATGCTTTTACCAAGGGCATTAATCCTTTTTAATATGTTTCCTGACTAAAACTCCTGCAATTTTTCCTCTTGCTAATAAAAGAGGATATTTATTAGAACTATCCCAGCTGAGACAATCAGGTACAAGAGTGACGTCCATTTTTCCCGGCTTTCACCTACTCATAACTAGGTCAGGCCTTTCCTTCATGGCAGCCACCCCCAGTTCTTACCTAAGATGCAAACCAAGGTTCCTGCAGACCATTTATACAGATAGTTACCTAATTCAAGGCTGTAGTGGGGTTCATGTGGCCCAACTGTGATGCTGTGACAAGAAAGGAGCTTGGAGTCATGGTTAGGGGCAGCTCTCGGGGCAAGGAGTCAGGAGAGGTGGATTCTGGCTCTTGCTATGCTGTTACTGGCTCTGCGACTTCCTCTCCCTGGGCCTCAGACTCTTTACTTATAACACAAAGGAGCGGACAAGATGGTCTGTAGGGTCCTTCCCAGCTCTGACAATCTGTATTCTGAAATTTTGCCTAATAGTCTCTGATTCTCAGGCTGGCTCAGCCCCCAGCAGCCTGGGTTGTCATGGGCCCTCTCAGGTCCTCACCTCCAGGGCAGTGCCTCCTGATGGGACAGTTTCTTGACTCGGACAGAGCTTGGCAGGCTGCTGCCCCCTCCTCTCGACTGCCTCGGCTGACCTCACGCACTCGGGTCTCTAGGCCCCAGGCTGAACCGCAGGTTTTCCCATCCTGGCTGCAGGGACTCCAGACACTCCAGGGTCCAAATTCACATTCCTCTACATGGTATGGGGTGGCGGTGGGGGTTGAAGGGAAGGACAAGGAGAGGAAAGGAAGAATGTAATAAATTGATAATATATATATATGTATATGTATATATATATAATATATATTATATATGAACTGATAATTCACATTTCCGGAGAAAGACTCAAGATCAAAGACTTAAGAACCAGAATATATTTTGGAGGCTGGTTAGTCCAATCTTTTGATTTGATTTTTGTGAGGCAATTGGGGTTAAGTGACTTGCCCAGGGTCACACAACTAGTAAGTGTCAAGTGTCTGAGACCGGATTTGATCTCAGGTCCTCCTGACTCCAGGGCCGGTGTTCCATCTACTGCAGCACCTAGCTGTCCCACAACCCTTTGGTTTTACAAATGAGGAAGCTGAGCCCAACAAAGATTCAATGAATTGTCTAAAGTCATACAAGACAATAAGTCATAGACCCAGAATTCAAAATCAGGCTAACTCTAAAGTCAGTTCCCTTTCCACTGGACCACTGTGCCTTCCTAAAGTGTTCCTTGCAATAGTTCTGTGAGGTGGGCTGTATATTATTATGCCCACTTTACCAATGGGAAAACTGAAGCCAAGAGAAGTTTGAGTGACATGAGTCACACAACTAACAAGTCTCAGAACTGAGATTAGTGGTTGCTTTGTTTAACAAATAGAGAAAAAATATCAAAGCCAGGAAGATCTGCAGTGTTGGGATTGGAGTCAGGAAGACCTGAGTTCAAATCTAGTCTTAGCACTTACTAGCTGTGTGACCCTGGGCAAGTCACTTAACCTCTGGTTGCCTCAGTTTCCTCATCTGTAAAATGAGGATTAATAATAGCACCTTCCTCCCAGGGTTGTTGTGATGATCAGATGAGATAGTAACTGTAAAGTGCTTAGTTCAGGGTTTGGTATATAAAAGGTGCTATATGTTAACTACTATTATTCAGATCCCACTTCTGACACATAATGGCTGTGCGCCATGAGGGAAAGTCACTTAACACTTCAGTGCTCTAGGGCTAGATCCTCTCTAAGATGCCAAATTGCAGAGAAGGTGCCAACTTGCGTTAGTAGAGCGAATTTCCTCACTTGGGAGTTCTCTAGACCAGCGAAATTACAAGGCCAGTTTCTATCCCTCTCAACTCTGAGTCTGGTGTTACATTATGTTGAGTGGGGTTGGGGTCATAGTCTCCCGTCACTTATCCCAGAATTTGTGACTTGGAAGGGACTTCAGTAGTATGTAGTCCAGCCCTCACATGAAAGGAATTCCCACCAAGACATACACAAGTGGTCATCCGCCCTCTCCTTGCAAGCTTTCCCTGCCAAGGAACGAAAGCCAATCACCTCTCCAGGCAACTTACTATACTTTGGGGCATCTGCAATGGTTTTTCCTAATGTCAGGCCTAAATTAATTTCCTCAACTTCTACCCATTTCTTCTGCTTCTGCCTTATGAGACTAAGCAGAAAGATCCTTTCTCTATTTAACGGCCATTCAAATACTTAAAGATAGCTATCATGTTCCCTAAGTCCTCTCTCTTCTCCAGGGTAAACTAGATCCCAGTTCCTTCAATAAATAATTCATAACCATTATTAATGATCACAATAATTATAACTTCTATCCATAAGAATTAAGCATTGTTATTTAGGTTCAAAATACTTTTCCTTCCATTTTCCCATCAGATTGTCACAACAGTCCTGGTAAGAAGAGAGCACAAATGTGATTTTCCCTTTAATCACAGAGAAGGAAACTGAGGCTCAGGAAAAAAGAGAGATTTATCTGAGACCACCACAGAGTTAGATGATAGTGGGGAGTCTCAGTCACAGGTCATCAAGAAAAAATAGACTGGGGTAGGAGGAGGTTGAGGCAGTGGCCTGTGGCTTCTGGCTTACCTTGGCATTCCCACGTGCTCTGGTGGGCAATGGTGCCTGGTGGGCAGGTGGGAGCACATTTCCCCTTGTGCAAAAAAAACCTCCTTTTGCACCGAATGCAGAAGTCTTGACTGAAACAGCTGTCACAGGTGGACCCACATTCTGTAACACAACAACAGCTTCTGCCATGAGGAACAGTAGGGTAGATGCCCTCTCACCCCCACCCAGTAGCCATCAGGAGCAGGGGAGGGGCATACTACTCAGCAGGGATCTTTGGAAAGGTGGGCAAAACACAATAGTATGGGTCCTAAATGATCCTTATCATGGAATCAAAGAATAACAATAATTAACTTTTATATATCACTGTAAGGTTTACAAAGTTCTTTACATATATTATCTTTTTTGAGTCTTACAGCAACCCTGTGAACATGCCATTAGTATCTCTATTTTACAGTTGAGGAAAATGAGGTTGACAGGTTAAGTCACTAGCTCTGTGATCTTGGGCCTCAGTTCCCACAGCTGCAAAGCTGGGGCATCGGACTCAATGACATCTAAGGTTCTTAGAGGCTCTAAATCTATGATCCTATAATTTGCCCAGGGTTGCATGACTCCAAAGTGTCTGAATGAGATAGGATTTGAATTCAGGTCTTCCTGACCGCAAGTCCTCTCTACTACACTTCATTATTGCTTCTAGGTCAAAGACTGTCAAGTTGAAAGGAACCTTAGGAATCCTCTAATCCAACTGCCTCATTTTATAGGAGAACTTCAGTCCAAGAGAAAGAAAAGGACTTTTTCAAGACCACCCGGTAGGGTGAATTTGGACTTGAAAATCCACCCCATAGGTTTTTCCTGTGTGCTGCACTGACACCTCCATTCCCTATGAGCTGAAGCTTAAGGCAAAGATGATGCCCTAGTTTGAGTTTAGACCCAGAGAGATCAAGTCAGTGACTTAAGTAAGGTCACAAAGTGAGCCTGGAACCAAATCCCCATCTTTGCATTCCCAGGTTAATTTACTACCTATTCGCTTTTGTAAATAGGGTCATGTCAGGCAGTATCAGGAAGGAAGGGAAAAAAAAAACCCTTCTGGGGCCTGGGCTGGGGGAAGAAGGATGATGTGGAGTAGATGTTCTTGGCCACAAGCCCCACATACTTTTGCACCTGTTGACCTCGTGGCCACGCACACCAAAGTATCCATGGGGACAGTCGTGTACACACTTCCCGTACTGGCGGATGCCATCTCGGCGGATGTGGAGAAAAAGTCGTGGCTGGCAGGTGGAACAGCCATTCTCCTCTGAGCAGATCAGACAGCCGGTGCAATTCTCCTTCAGCCCGACCCCCACTGTAGCGAGAACCAAGGGGTAGGTGAGAGAAAGGAGAATCAGGGATGTCCAGACTCAATAGCAACATGTGCGCTCAGTAAAAGCCATGTCCTCTCCTCTTCCCCTGCCACACAAGGATACAGAATTAAATAAACACCTTTTATCAAAATATACACAGCTCATAAGAGCACAACTGTATGGGAATGGAGAAAAAGAAACACAGTCACACCAATGAGACAGGATGCTTCTCCTTATCTCATTAAAGCAGTAGCCTATAAGCACCAGCAACAGCCACGCCTTGATGCTGGTGATCTGATATGATGAAGCCTTAGCTTTAGCTAAGTTATTTTTGAAAAGAAACCTTGTTACACTCTGTAAATGAGTTATTTCCAGTATTGTGGGATCCACAGCGTTGGAGTATTCTGACTTATTGTTCACTTACATGAGTTGATGTACCTCCCTCAGAAAGTCCCCATTCAGGCACTGATCCAGAGAGCTGTGACTGGTATATTGTTTCATGCTAGCAAGGCAGAATTGTAGTAGCTCAAAAGTAATGTGAAATGTGCAGATTTAGAGACATTTCCACTCCAAATGTTCACACAGACTATTTGTGCCCGACCTGTGGTAGAGCTTTCCAAGCTCACGTAGGTCTGATCAGCCATGGTCAAACACATTCTACCTTGACCCCAACATAGTGATATCATTTTGGTCCTCTTCAATTATGAAGGACCACAACCATTGTTCCTAGGAAGAAAAAAGATCCCTTGGAAGGGACTGGTTGGTTTGTATTTACCTTTGAGCAGTAGAAAGAAAGTTGGGAGTCTGAACTGGTCATATTAGGAAGAGCAGTTATTGATGATACAGCCTGAATCTAGACAAAGCCATCTCGGCTTTTGTCTGAGAGAATAGTTGCAAATTAACTTTGAGGTATCCCTGTCTCTGTCCTTCACCTATAACACTTGTCAAGTAAGTAAGGAGAGAGAGAAAGACAGAGAGTTTGAGTCCAACGGGAAAAGAAGTCTATGGCATACTAAAGAATAACACTAAGGAAATAATTATCAACATTATCATAATTCCAATTCATTTATCGTGGTGCTCTACAGTTAGCAAAGGGCTATGATCTTATATGACCCTGTTAGAGCTGATCAAATGCTTTTTCCAGGTAAATCTAGTGTGATGCACATTTTCTTTGGATAGAAACTATTTGGCCATAGGTCCAGAATTCTCCAGGGGGTGATCGAGGCATTAGGTACTAGAAGTTTCTCTGCTTCCGCTTGCCTCCAAGACACTGCTACCTGGATGTCCTCTCTCACCACAGACTCAGTATGTTTAAACTGCTAGACTCATAGAAAGTCAGAAGTAAAGGGACTCTTTGAACATAAAATGTAAGAGATGGAAGGAGTCTTACTTAAAACACAGAACATTGAAGGTCAGACCTGGAAAAAATACATATATATATATATATTCACACACATATAAATATATATATATGTATATATGTATAAATATATATATATATACACAAATTGAAAGGAATGTCAGAGCTGAGAGAGGCCTTAGAATATGTAATGTCAGAGCTGAGAGGCACCTTAGAACATA
>NW_020954564.1:33937170-34042288 GCF_900497805.2 Vombatus ursinus
TTAGAATATGTAATGTCAGAGCTGAGAGGCACCTTAGAACATAGAATGTTAGAACTGGGAAGGACCTTAGAACATAGAATATCAGAACTAGAAAGGAGCTTAGAATATAGAATGTCAGAACTAGAAGGGACCTTAGAACATAGAATGTTAGAACTGAGAAGGATCTTAGAATGTAGAATGCCAGGGCTGGGAGGGGCCTTGGAGAAGATCTAGTCTAACTCCTTCGTTTTATCTATAGGAAGTTGAGGTCCAGAGTGGAAAGGAGACCTGCTCAACATCACATCGTGTATTGATAACAAAGCTGGGACTTGAATTAGGCCTTCAGACTTTCAGTCCAGGTCTCTTCCCACCACACCCTATCCTCCTCCCAACCTTATGCTTCCCTGGGTCAATGAAGGAGGGGAAAACACAGGCCTGGGACAATTGTTCCATTACCTTTTGTTTCACTCTAGGGATAATTTTATCTTTCATGTGAGAGGTTGACTTAAATACTAATAATAGGTCAGTGACAGCTAGGTTGCACAATGGTTAGTGTTAGGCCTGAAGTCAGGAAGACTTGAGCTCAAATCTGGCCTGATACACTTACTAGCTGTGTGACCCTGGGCAAGTCACTTAACTTCTGTTTGCCTCAGTTTCCTCATCTGTAAAATGAGGATAACAGCACCTACCTCCCACTGTTGTTATGAGGATCAAATGAGATAATATTGTAAAGAGCTTAGGCACAGTACTTGGCACATAATAAGTGATTAGCAAATGCTCATTCCCTGATATAGATCTCCCTGTCCAAAACTTTGTGTGATATGGAGATCATTTCACCTCTCTAGTCCACAAGCATTTATTAAAGCACCTACTATGTGTCAGGCACTGTGCTAAGCTTCAGTTAATTTCTGAATCTGTTCAATGAAAGGGTATGACTAGATGTTGTCTGAGGTTCTTGCCAGCTCTAACATTCTATTATTTCTTCCAGATCTGGCATTCTGTATTCTATGTTCTAAGATCCCTTCCTTCTCATATATTCCGACGTTCTAAGGCCCTTTCCAGCTCTAACATTTTATGTTCTAATATCCCTCCCAGATCTCTCATTCTGAGGTTCCTGACAGCTCTGACGGGCCCTGAAATGAGCTTTCTTGTTGGGTGGAGTGCCCTCGTGTGTTTCTACATTGTAGCATCACTTTATGTTTTTTAAGGGCACAATATTGCTTTTAATCACAGCATCAGTAAAATTTGTTAGGAAATCTTTCTCCCCTTCAGGCTTATTTATTTCCCCCCTCCCCCTGCTCCCCTGGATTGAGCAGACTCTGAGTAATGGTGGCTCTTCTCTTCATATCACTTTTTCAAAAGCCAAGAGAATATGGTTTTTATTCTCACACAGGCTGGAAAGTTCTCCCACGCAGACAGCTCCTCACTGGTGAGGTGTGCTTTTAATAAGAGCCTTGTAGCTTTGATTGCAACCTCCTGCAGTGTTCTGAGGGCTACAGATGTGATTGTGGCCCCATGAGACTCTTTTCCTTAATCTCTGATATTCACTTCGGCTCCCCTAACTTCTGCTGTTTCCCAATCAACACCATCTTTTGATAGGAAAATTACTAATTTGATCCTCTAAATACCATCACACATTGCTTTAGAGTTGTCTTGGTACAATTTAAAGAGCCCTTGGAATATGGTCTGGTCTATCCCAAGGGCATTGAGCCATGAATCTTAGAAACTTAGAATTATATATAACTCATAGAATTTTATAATTGCACTTTAGAACCTAAAATTTTTATATTTGAGGCTCTAGAATCAAAAGACCTGGGTTCAAATCCCACCTCTGACATTTACTACTTTTATAACTTTGGATATCTTGCTTTAACATCCCTGGGCCTCAGTTTCCTCATCTGTAAAATGAAGGAGTTGGGTGAGTTGGCCTTTGAGGTCCCTTCTAGCTCCAGGTTTATAAGCCTATGAATCTCAGCATCCTGGTTCCTTGGTCAGTGTTCTTACCACTACAACACGCTGTCCTCTTAAAGAATAGTGCCCTTATGAGGCAATAGAAAGGCGGCTGGAGATCTGGACCAGTTGTCTGCCTAAGTCTCCAAAGAGAGCTGCCTTTTTTGTGATTCCAGTTCCCAGGAGAGTAGAATGAGTTGTCTGGGTGGCCTTAGGGAAAGTGAAGTATAGCTCTCAGGGGAGCTGTATTTCATCCCAGCAGGAGGCCAGGCCCCTTACCTGCTGTATCCCCAAGAGTTATACTCAAATCATCCTGAATGTCAAAGGTGACTTTGCTTAATATAACAAGATCTTGACGTATGGAGGAAACTGTTCCTTGGTCCAGGCCATGTGCATGGAGGTCTCAGGGGTCAGCCCCCCACAGAGATGTTTCTTCCATTTGGCTTCTCTTATGTTAACTTTCCTGGGATCTTGTAGGATAGTAGCAAGCATGTTGCCAGGATACCAAGTGAAGTCATCAGCATCTCAACAGTTAGAGCAAATGTAGTACTCCAGGGCTAGGATATGTGGGATGAATTTTAACTCTTTGGGGACCAGCTAAAGTTAGCACCAGAAGGCATTAACTAAAGACTACCTGGTTCCTGAGTATGGTGGATGATATTACCTGATACTGAGTTTGAACTTGGTTGATGACTAGGACATGCACAGGAAGAGCAGGCCTCAGTGGCATTTGGTGGCTATTTCTATCTGAGGCTCTCAAAGCCCTTAATAATTTCCCTGGAGGCAGATGGGTGATACTATGGATAGAGTGCTGGTCCTGGAATCAGGAAGATCTGAGTTCAAATCCAACCTCAAACACATACTAGCTGTGTAACCCTGAGCAAACCATTTGACCTCTGTCTACTTCAGTTTCTTCAGCTGTAAAATGGGGATAAAAATAGTACCTACCTCACAGAGTTGTTATGAGGATCAAATGAGATAATATTTGTAAAAAGTGCTTAGGACAGTACCTGACATATTTTTGTTTTTAGTTACTTTTCAGACATGTACAACTCTTTGTGACCCCTTGGGGTTTCTTGGCAAGGATACTGGAATGATTTGCCATTTCCTTCTCCAGCTCATTTTACAGATAAAGAAACTGAGGCAAACTAGGTTAAGTGACTTGGCCAAGATCATACGGCTACTAAGTATCTGAGGCCAGATTTAAACTCAGGAAGATGAGTTTTTCTGACTCCAGGCCTGGCACTCTATCCATTGTACTACCTAGCTGCCTGACTGGTATATAGTAGACTAGACAGTAGGCATATAGTGGTGTTATATAACTGGTTATTCCCTTCCCTCCCCTGTTAGCTACCTTTGTGATACAATCACATTGGGAGAGGCTCTTAAAACTGAGGGGAGTGAGTTTCAACTCCAGAACCCCGGTGCATTGCAGGCCTACTTGGGTGATGTTGCTTTCAGGTTTGCACATTGGTGGCCAAAGCATTGTTTATCTATCAGCTCCTGTCTGTCAGAAATAGGGTCAAGGCAAGAAAGGGAGAGGAAGGCAGGTGACCTCCTCCCTCCCTTCCCCCAGCCTCATTCAACTGATGCCAGAAGCAAATAGAACATTTTGTTACTATACTGCATCATATGGTGAAAAGACTGTCAGTGAGAAATCCTGGGTTCAAGCCCTAGGTATGTCACTTACTAGTTGTGAAGATGTGGGCAAGTTATTTTTCCCTATGGGTATCTGATTCTTCCTCTATAAAATGAGGAGGGTAATCCCTGCCCTACCAATCTCATGAGATTATTGCAAGGATCCAATAAGATAGCTAATCTAATTATAACTAAAAAACATAATATGTAAGTGGGGGGTAATAATAGTAATGATAAAAAAGAACAGCAAAGAGGAGGTCTCTTTCCGCAAATGTCTCCTCAACCAAATGTCTCATTGTTTGAAATTCTGCCATCAGGGTTTCATCCCTTTGGGTTTTCAAGACTGTTTGGAAAGTATAAATGATCCTGGGAAGCGACATACCTTCTACTGTTATCAGTTCCATCAGGGAGATAGCTGATATAAACCTAAGAGCAAGTTCCTTTCCATCAATCAATAAACTTTGGGGATAGGGCCCCTACAGTCCCCTGAGACTAGGCTCCAATGAGAGGAGTTGGGGATAATGGATTAAAAAGAGGGGAGAGGGTGTCAAAGACAAGATTCAACATCTCAGGTCGAATGCAGTCTGAGGAATCCCAGGGAGCATAGGAGGAAGCTGGACCTCATCAAAAAGGGAAGAGGCAGTAAAAACCTACCCCAAGGGCCAGAGAGAGGAAACAGGAGGAGGAAAAGGAGGGAGAGTAGAGGTAGAACTGAAGACAGGCAGGCCAGAGAGAAAACTTAGCCGCTCCCAGAAGGAGAACTAGGAAAGTGGGAGATAGGGAGTCAGCCTGAAAGAGGCATGGAGATTGGGATTTGTTCTTGGTTCTGTCCCCGATTTGCTGTGTAATTCTGAGCCCCCTTTTTCTCTGAGAGCTAATATCCTTGTCTTTAAAATGAGGAGGTTGGATTGAATGATCTCTAACCATTCTGATCAATAGCCTTCCAAGGCTAACATCATATATTCTGCATTCTAAGGTTTCTTCCAGCCCTGATATTGAATAATTCAATGTCAAGTTTTTTGGGGGAAATATTTTGTAGTGCTAGGGGTCTTTTGGCCTGGTGACACTGAACTCGTCCTGCCTCCTGCCACCAAGCCAAGTATGGGTAATACTGAACCCAGACAGGAAACTAAGTGGTTGGGGTTGTATTATTCAAATCTGATATGAATAAGAGCTAGCATTTGTATAGCCCTTTAAGACTTAACAGTGATTTACAAGTATTATCTTGTTTTATCCTCACAAAAACCCTGGGAGGTAAGGTGATATTATTATCCTTACTTTAAAAATGAGGAAACTGTGGCAAGCAGAGGTTAAGTGACTTGCCTAGAGTCGCACAGCTAAAGTTGGGTCTCCATCCCATCAAGGACTTTCTCATGTGGTTCAGACTGATAAAAGGCTGGTTTGAGAAGAAAAATCCACTACCAATAGCAACAACAAAAACCTTTCAATCAAATCACCACTTGACCACATGTCTGCTGAGTGTTGAACCCTTTGCTTTGGGCTGAAGAAGAAATAAGAATAAACCTGTTCTCCAGGAGCCCATTTACAATGTAGCTAGAAAGACAGCATTCACTTATATGCAAAAAGTGACTAATAATCCCAGTCAGGTTGTAACCAGTGACTACTTGAGAAGTAGAAAGAATCTTACTTTGAGAGAGTTAGAGGGCCATTTGAATAGAGAATGTCAAAGCAGAAAGAACCTTTACAAAGAAAAATGTCATAATTTGAAAAGACAGTAGAACACAGAATATCAGGGTTGGAAGGGAATCTAAATCATGGGAGAACTTCCAAGATGAGAAGAACCTCAGAATACAGATTTGTTTAAACTGGAGGGGACCTTGAACATAAAACATAGAATGCCACAGGGGGAAAGAACCTTAAAACATAGATTACCCACTGTAGAAAGGACCTAAAATATAGATCATTAGAACATGAAGGGATCTTATAAATGACTTAGCCCAATCTTTTTATTTTACAGAAGAGGAAACTGAGGCACAGCAAAGGTCAGTGACTCCTACAGCAGGTTAATGGCAGAGGTAGAACTCAAACTCAGGCTTCCTAAATCTCTGTTCAGTGGTCTTTCACCACACTGTGATCCCTCCAGATATCCAGAAAAATGAAGTGTTTTCATAACCCAAAGAAATGGAGCTATTATGGTGGAATAATAAGTAGTTGGGTAGATTTTTTAGGCAGGATCCCTAGTTGGAGCACATAAAACTGATGCACAAAGTTGGTTTCTTCCTCCATATCCTTTCTGCTCGAGACTATTGGGATGAGAGGGAGTTGAGGAGTTGGGTGGGGGGAGAATTCTTGGGTGGTTGAGCTCATCTAGGCTCTGTGGGGGGTGGGAAGAGGGGAAGAATGATCATGTGAAGGGATGTGTATGAGATCACATAAAAAAGAAACAAGCATCTTAGGGGAGGTGATTGTCAAGGAGTTACTTAGGGGCAGAGAGAGTAGCTCACTGACCCATCTCCCATCAATCCCCCAGCCCCATTCTCCTCTGTAGTCTCAGGGCAACAGTCACTGTCTGCGAGGGTGGCCCCCTGTGTCTGGGACCCCTAGTCCTGCCTCTTCTCTCTCAAGACTTTGTTTCTCCCTCTCATTAACAACCCACCTTGGACCCATTAGATTGCTCTGGACTCAATTACACATTGGTTTAATGCTTGCAACCTTTGCATCCCAAAGGCTTTACCAGCTGTGTCTTAAAAAAAAGAGCTACAATAAAAATAGACATTCTTTTTTGATTCCTCATTGTACAACCAGCTGGAGATGGAAGAAAGACTCTTCCATTCACTCTCTGGGTGCCTTTGGGCAAATCACTTCCCCTCCCTGGGCCTCAGTTTCCCTATTTGTAAATGGAGAGTATTGAATTGGATGATCCCCAAGGTTCCTTCCAGCTCTGATATCCTATGTTCTACATTAGCTCTCAACCATCATAATTTTTTCCTTTTTTATGTCATGAATTTATCATTGTTATTGTTAATAATGATGATTTCATCTCATCTTTTTAAATAGTGTTCACATCGAAACAGTCCTGGAACAAGTCACTACACTACACTGCTACTATTCTTTTACATTTAATGTTCTCTAGGAATAAAATGATTACTTTTTGTAGTTGAATAAAAGTCTTGGGAGGTCAGCTCCTCTTCTGTAGGCTTGCAGAAAACATCCCTGGGACAACTCCCATAACAGACAGGAGGACAGGGATAATATGCACCTCGTCTTGTTTCTGCATGATTTAGATTTCTTCTGCTAGTGTCCATATTTTGAAAGTTTTCATTCCACATAGCTTGAAGACTATGAGTATTTGATATGGCAGTATCAATTGAAACATTATAAAATGTTTATGATCAACGTTATGTCAGGGTAACTGTGGGCAACAGTCTTAAAATTGTCAGTTTCAACACAGTTTATTTGTAGAATTTTCAAGATTATTTTTAAGTTTATATTTACAATATGGAGTTTTGTAGCCTAATAGTTTATGAAAGATGTTGCGCTTCCACTATATAATTTTAGCTACCAGATTATCTTGCTAGGTATTCAGTAGGTGCTAAATTTTAGCAGCTTACAATGACATGTTGCATGGTTTCTACCATTTTCTTACATAATCTGCACTGACCACTAAGTCCCGCCTCCTAAAGGAGAGCTGTTCTGTAATTTCTGATGGCAATGACAGTAATAAGAACAGCAAACATTTATTTAATACCTACTATCTACCAGTCATGGTGCTAAGTGCTTTACAAATATTATCTTATTTGATTCTCATAACCATCTGGGAGGTAGGGGCTATTATCATCCTGATTTTTACAGAGGAGAAAACTAAGGCAAACAGAGGTTAAATGACAGGGTCACACGAAACTAGTAAGTATCTGAGGTCCTATTTGAACTTAGGTCTTCCTGATTCTAGGCTTGGTACTTTATTGAGTGCTGAATTGGCACCAATAACCTCCACCTTTGTAAATATATTGTTGGCTTATCATCATCATTATTGTTTCATTCTCATCTTTTTTGATAGAGTCCAGATCATTTATAAGTCTTAGGACAAAATTGTTATTTGTCTATTATTCTTTTACATTTAGTTTTCTATCAACATGTGGACAAAATAATAGTTTTATGGTTGGATGAAAGTATTAAGATTTTTTATTATTTAGGGGATAATAGTCCCTTGCATTCGTATAGTGCTTAATAATTTCTATATAGTACTTGATATATATATGCTACATGTGTAGTAGATGTGTAATACTAAGTATAGTATAATTTACATATAGTACTTTATAATTTCTATGCTGTTGTTCAGTTGTTCAGTTGTGTCCAACTCTTTGTGATCCTATGGAACATAGAGGGCCCCATGAACAATGGCATGCCAATACTATTCATGGAGTGTTCTTGGTAAAGATACTGGAGTGGTTTGCCATTTCTTTCTACAGAAGTTATGACTTGCCCAGGGTCACCTAGTTTTTAAGTGTCTGAAGCCAGATTTGAACTCAAAACTTCCTGACTCCAGGCCCAGTACTCTATCCACTGAGCCACCTAGTTGTCTCTATAATTTGTATAGTGTGCTTTGCAATTTTGAGTCTAGTTTGATATACATGATGGCTCTGTTAGGGATGCAACACAGGTATTGTGATCCCCACTGTACAGATAAGGTAAATGAGTAACAGAGAAATAAAGTTACACAATGAGTTGGAGATGGATGTGGAACTAGAAACTAGGCCTCCAGTCTTCCCGTCCAAGACTCCATCTTCTATGATTACACATATACTTGTTTCTCTGAGTGTTTTCTTTTTTTCTGTGAGTACTCTCTTTTTTTAAAGGCAAAATTATGTTGAGAGAAACTGAAATCTCAGCCATTTGGAGCTAATTCTTGCTTGGTAGAAAGAGTATTGAATTTGGAGTCAGAGGACCCAAATTCAGGCTCTGTTAACTACATAAATTTGGTCAAATAACTTTCCCTATGTGATCCCTGGTTTATTTCTGTCTAAAATGAAGGGATTCGATTAGAAGATCTTTCAAATCCATCCCAACTTTCTAAAAAAAATCCAATGAGCTCCAGATTGAAGGTCTTGCTCAGGAATGGTCTCCATCATGAATGGTTCTGTCTCTGGGGTGGCCCTGAGTCACTTTTCAAACTCCAAGCATGGGATGAGTCACAGTGATACCCTTCTAGGTCTAGACCTCAAAGCAAGTTTATCCATCCCAGGAAATGGTAGTGGGGAGGGAGCAGGAAGGATTGAGGAGGTTAGGCCCAAAGAGACATATGGTACCAGGTGCAGGAGGCCAGATGGCAAACAGGCCCTCGTTGAGGGGTAGGAGGAAACAGGAAGTAAACTCTTCTCAGAGCCTAGGGCCACGGGAAAAACCAGTTTTGGCACCACTAAATCCTTACCTCCATTGAGGCCGGAGCTCAAAGAGAAGGGCTTATGCCCCAACCCTGATGACTACCTCTGGACACAGCCTATATCTCTGTGCCTTTGCTCTCATCATTGCTGATGCCCAACTCATCCCATTCCCAACCCTATCTGTTGACAGTCTTCCGATTCCTAAAAGCCCAGCTTGAAGGCCATCTCCTTGGGATTGTTACCATTCTCATCATGCTCATATTTCTATTCTTAGGGTTGGTAAAGCACCTACAAATTGGAAGTTTCCATTTCATAGGTAAGAAACTGAGGTTCTGAGAAATTAAATGTCTTCCCTAAGGCTAGGTAGCACAGTAGATAAAATGCCAGAACTGAAGTCTGAAAGACTCACCTTACTGAGTTCAAATCTGGCCCTAGACACTAGCTGTGTAACCCTAGGCAAATCATTTAACCCTGTTTGCCTCAGTTTCCTTATCTGTAAAATGAGCTGGAGAAGGAAATGGCCAACCACTCCAGTATCTTTACCAAGAGGACCCCAAATGAGGTGGCAAAGAGTCAGACTTGACTGCAATAACTGAACAACAAAAGGTTATGTAATTGATATCAGAGCCAAGATGGAACCCAGACTTCCTGACTTGAGTGGAGTCAGTCTAGTGGTCTACTAGTCTTTCTACTATACCCCTTAGACTGTGAGTTCACAGAAGACAGGAATGAAGTTTTAGTTGTATTTCCATCTTTCCTGGTACTTCACAAAGTGTGCCATACACAGTAAGCACCTAATAAATGCTTCTTGAAATTAAGGCAACTGTTTTCTGTTAACATCTTAGCGTCTTTCATAACTCAAATAACTAGAGAAATGCAAATTGAAGCAACTATGAGTTTTCCCTCACACCCATCAGGTTGGCAAAGGTAACAAAAAAAGAAAATGACAAACGTTGGAGAAGCTCTGGGCAAACAGGCACATTAATGCCCTGCTGGTAGAGCTATGAATTGGTCTGATGGGAATTTGAATCTATGCCCCCAAAACTATTAAATTATGCATACTCTTTGACCCAGCAACATCACGATTAGGCTTAAACTACCAAGAAATGAAATAAAGAGGGAGAAAAACTTGTATGTACAAAAAGATTTATACTAGTTCCTATTCTGGTGACAAAGAAGTAGAAATTAAGGGTGTGCCCATCTATTGGAGGATGGCCAAACAAATGGTGGTCTATGAATGTGGTGGAGTACTTCTGGGAAAGGGATGGTCTCAGAGGAACCTGGAAGACATGAACTAGTGTAGAGTGAAGTGAGAAGATTCAAGAGTACAATTCATAAAGAAAAACAACTCTGAAAGATTAAGAACTCTGATCAATGATATGACCAACCACAATTACAGAGGACAAATGAAGAAGCATGTTACCTACCCCCTGACAGGGAGGTGATGGACTCAGTGTACTAAATAAGACATATGTTATTTTGACCTGACAAATTTGGGAAATTGTTTTGCTCAACTATGAATATTTGTTACCAGTATTTTTTTTTCTTTTCTTCTATGGGGGAGGTAAAAAGGTAAGAAAATAAATTTTTGTTAATTAAAAAATTAAAATAAAGATTCAAAAAATATTATGTAGGGCTGTCCTTAGGGACAAAAGGTCAAAATAAGGGAGTGCCTTATATATTAAAATAAGAAGTACCCTACTTCTCTTTTCTGAGTCCTCTTTATCCCCACCCTTATCAGGTGTCCAGGCCCCTGATGCTGTCTCAGGACCTTTACTTCAGAGTTGAAAGTGATCTGAAAGACTTACATGAACTAATGCAAAGGGGAGTGAGCAGAACCAGGAGAACACTATACATACTAACAACAACATTATGTGATGATCAGCTGTGAATGACTTAGCTATTCTCAGCAATACAATGATCCAAGACAATTCCAAAGGACTCATGATGAAAAATGCTATCCACCACCAGAGAAAGAATGGATGGCATCTGAATACAGACAGAAACATACTATTTTTTCTTTCTTCTTTCTTCCTTCCTTCCTTCCTTCCTTTCTTTTTCTTTCTTTCTCTTTCTTTATTTTCTTCTACAAAATGACTAATATGGAAATGTTTTACATGATTGCAAATATTTAACCTATGTTAGATTGCTTACTATCTCAAAGATGGGAGGAAAGCAAAGAGGGAAGGATAGAATTTGGAACTCAAATAAAAAAAACCCCAACAAATATTTAAAAAGTTTTTATATGCAATTGGGGAAAAAATGAAATATTATTAAAAAGAGAAAGGGACCTGAGTTATTAATAGTATTATCTCATGAAGACACTTAATTATAGTATATGTTTGCTGTTTTGTTTCAGTAAGGTCAAAAATTATTTTTAAAAAACCTAAATAAATAAATAAGGCCCCTTAAAAAAAATCAACCTCCTCCTGAGCCCTGACTCTATTCTGTGTCCTGTTTAGCTGGGCTTTAGCTGGCTATCCTCATGTTATTCTCCTCAAGGGATAAACTCCCAGTCTTCTCTACTCTTGCCCATAATTTGGACCTACCTAGAAAGGTAAGAACTCATGAATCCTATTATGAGCATGCATTCAAATCATGCAGATGACACAAAGCTAGGAGGGATAACTAACACATTAGATGACATGTTCAGGATCCAAAAATCTCTCCCCAGGTTTGAACTTTGGGTTGAATCTAATGAGATTATATTTAACAGCAATAAATGCAGTTTTATGTTGAGTTAGAAAAAATTAATCCCACAAGTCTAAGAACAAGAAGGAGGAAGAGGATGATGATAACGAGGAGGAAGATGATGAATGGGTAGGTAGTAGTTTGTCTGTAAAGATCAGTGGTTTCTAATGGATTGTAAGCTCAATATGAGTTAGCAGCGTGATATGATAATCATCAAAGCTAACCTGTTCCAAGGTTACCTTAGGAAGAATGTAGAGTTTAGGACTAGCTGGCTGATAGTTCCACTGTACCCTTTGATCAAATTATCTCTAGAATATTCTGTTCAGTCCCAGGCTATTAAGGCCACAGATCATCTAGGAAGCACCCAGAGATGGGTAATGAGAATGGTGGGGAACCTTGAGGTCATGGTATATCAGGATAGATTAAAAAGGGGAAGGAATGGGAAAAACACTTATTAAGAACCTCCTGTATACCAGGCACTGTGCTAAGCACTTTAGAAATACTATCTCATTTGATAAAGGAACTGGGGACATTTCTCCTGGAGAAGAGAACTCTTACAGATGACAGCTATATTCAAGAATTTGAAGGACTGTCATGTGGAAAAGGGATTAGAACTATTCTATTTGTCTCCTGGAACAGACCTAAGAAAAAGAAGCAAATTTCAGCTCCATGTAAGGATAAACTTCCAAATAATTAAACCATCCCTACATGAAATTAGCTGTCTGGGGAAGTGGTGAGTTTCCCTTCCTGGGAGGTCTTCAAGCACTTAATACAGTGCCTGGCACATACTAGATACTTAATATATGTTTATTGATTGATTAATTTAAGCAAAGACTGGATGACCACTTCTCCAGTGTATTCTAGAGGGGATCTTTGTTCAAATGTAGGAGGTGGGCCCACACAACTTTCTTCATTGGAGCTGTCAACATTATCCCAAAGTGCCCAAACCTTCAACAAGTAGATGGCCCTTCCAGCTCTGAGATTCTGTGAAATTAGTTAGTCAACAAGCATTTATTAAGAGCTTATTATGTTCCAGGCCCTTCACTAAGGCTTCATTTTATGTCCATGGTGCTTAGTACAGTGTTGAAATCAAGAAGATGAGTCTTCCTGAGTGGTTCAAAATTGGCTTCTGACACTTACTAGCTGTGTGACCCTGGGCAAGTCACTCAACCCTGTTTGCCTCAGTTTTCTCATCTGTAAAATGAGCTGGAGAAGGAAATAGCAAACCACTCTAGTATCTTTGCCAAGAATCCTCATAAATGCACATGCAGTTTACATTAAGACCTTTAGTGTATAGGGATCTCACTACTTATCTGGTGGGAAAGCTAACTTTTGGGGACAGGTCTAGGTGTTAGGAAATATTTCTGTTTATTTAACTGAGATTAGGCTTTCTGCAACTTCCTCTTCTGGCTCCTAATTCTTGTTGCGTCCTTCCTTCTCAAAGAGAACCAATGACATCACAAGGGTGATGTGCTGACTTGCAAGTGAATTGGATTTAAATGAGGCAGAGCTGTGAAAAGTCATCAGCCTCCCTCTCTCCTTCAAAGTCATTGGAGTCCAGTGGCAAGACAAGGGTCAAGATGACTGGCAATGGCCCAGGCTGCAGTGGGGATGGTTGCTGGGAAGGATGGGCCTTCTCATGCTCCTAGTACACAATAAATCAGTAGTTTCTTTGAAAAATAGATCAGAGAAGTCTTTAATTTGGTTTTTGAAGATCCAACTGAAGAAGACTCTTTGCCTGAAGAGCAGTCCATTATCAAATGAGATAACATAAACAAAGCTCTTCACAGACCTTAAAGCTACAGACACATTGACTATTATCATCATCATCACCCATCCCCCTTGCATTAGACCAACTGATGTTCTCCCATACACACACTGCATGTGGAATACTAGAAGAGAGAGTCAGTTTATGCTGTAAACATAGGCAATTGATTGTTTTTGGAATGGAATGGGCTTAGAACAGAATATTAACAAACAATCAGAGCTGGAAAGCATCTACTAACATTAAGCAAAGAATGTTGGAGCTGCGCAGGACCTTAGAGATCATTCATCCATTCAACCTCCTCCTATAACAGAGAACTAGAATGGAAGCTTCCTGAGGTCAGGCACTATCTCACCTTTGCATTTGTATTTCCAGCACCTCTTTCAGTGCCTGTCGTGTAGGTATTTAATGAGTGTTTGTCCACAAGATCACAGATTTAGACATGGAAAAGACATTAAAGATCATCAAATCCAACTTCCTCATTTTACAGCAAAGGAAGCTAAGGCTATGAGAGATTAAGTGACTTGCCAGCTAGTTAGTGGTAGAGGCAGGATTCTAACTCAGGTCTTCTTGAATCCAAGTCCAGTGGCTTCCCAAGTGTTGACTGATTGCTCAAGGTCACACAAGATGAGTTGACAGCCAAGATGGGATTTACCTCTAGGTTCTCATACCTCTCTCCTGTGTCCATATGGCTTAGATTTCTTCTTGAGTTAGGACCCACTGGGAAAATGTCTATAACCTCTGTGAAGAAACTCCTGTGGAGCCACCTCCTATGCCCCTGGGCATGAGCTAGACTTAGCAAAGAAGTGTGTGATTTCAGGAGTACCTGGAAAGCCCTAATGCCCCCACAACCTCCCTTTAATCATCCCTTATGGTATGCTTTTATTTCCTCATTGCCTCAACTAAGCTGCTTGTTGTTGTTGTTGTTGTTGTTGTTGTTGTTGTTGTTGTTGTTGTTCTTCTTCTTCTTCTTCTTCTTCTTCTTCTTCCTCTTCCTAAAGGAAGATTCCTCAGGAGAAGTCATTCCCAGTCATTGACACCTGAATGTGAATGAGGGACCCAAGAGCAAGTCTGGAAGTTGTCTTGGTAAGGTAGAGAAAGAGGGCCATTTCTTTCTATGAAATAGAAATGAGGAGACTGGTGAGTTGAAAAATAGCATGGTAGGATTTAGAATTGGAACTTGACAGTTGGAAGGGATGTTAGAAATTATCTAATCCAACACCTTCGTTTTATAGAGCATGAAACTGAGGTCCCAGTAGGGAAAGAAACTTAGCCCTAGGTAACCCAGAGGGCAAGGCTAGGATTCTAACCCATAGCTCTCTTCCATTTCTATAGCATTTTATAGCTTAAAAAGTACATTCCTCATGATAATCCCATAAGGCAGATTTAAGGTGCAAGTATTTCCATTTTTCAGGGAAGAAAACTGAGGTAGACAGAGGAAATAACTTATCATGCCATGAGTTAGCAACCAAGCTAGGACTCAGACTCAGGTCTCCTGCTTCCTAATCAAGGTTTTTTTCTGTACAAATTGTGAGCCTGGAGGCCATTTCTGGGCCTCTTGGTTTTCCTTTGGATTAATCCTGCAAGAGAGGCAGTGGGCAAAGGACGGTCAGAGTGATCCAGATGTTGCTAGGATGGTCATCCAACATCCTTCTTGGAAAAGAGAGGAAGTGGTGAGACAGCTTGAGCATGACTGCCTGGTCAATGGAAAGAGAAAAGGCCATGAACCCACCACAACCTCAGAGTGAAGAGTGATTTAGATAGAATGAAAGCCTTGGTCAATTGATGCCCCATGGGCAGCCTTGTCCCAACTATAAAAATGACACACTGAAGTGCTGAGAAGAGCAGAGCAATAGTATGTATTGGAGACCAGTGGTAGGAGTTCTGGTCCTAGCTATGCCTCTCATTCAGTGCATGGTCTTGGACAAATTACTTTTCCTCTCTGGACTCTAGTGCCTTCCTCTGGAAAATGGGAGGATAAGGGGTTGAACTAGATGGTCTCTAAGATTCCTTTTACTCCAAGGATGTGTGATTCTAAGATGTGAACCCTGTTTTCATGTTGTTGTTGTTCATCCTTTGTTCTAGAAAAGGACCAATGAAATCACGAGGGTGATGTCTTGACTTGCGTGTGAATTGGATTAAAATGAGTCAGAGCCGCACAAAATCATCAGTCTCACTCTCTCCTTCAGAGTCATCAGAGTCCAGTGGCAAGACAAAAGTCAAGATGACTGGCGATGGCACAGGATGCAGTGGGAGACCTTGGCCTTTTTAAACTAAAATCTTTCCCAGGTCTCAGTATGACTGAGGCAACACCCATTCAGTGAGTAAGGGCTAGGTAAGCCTGGAGACAAACAAAAGATGGTCTAGTTTGCCATCAAAAAAGAATCAATCTAGTAGGGGAAGTGCCTCAGAGTTTCTGGCCAGAACGAGGCAGTCATAGGGAAGACAGATTAAACTTGTAAAGTTTGGCTCCACGGGAGAGAAACAGGATCAATGTGGGGGAGGTACAGGGAAGCCAATTTCAGCTCAATATAATAGAAAGTCTGCAACTGGTCTGGTCATGGGGTGGAATGCCTCAACAAGTAGTGAGTTTCCCATCACTGAGAGTCTTCAAGCAGAAGCTGGGAAGCAAGTTGTCAAGGATGTTGCAGAGGGGATTTCTGCTTAGAGAGGTGTTGGACCAGATGCTTTCTGAGGTCCTTTCTAACACTGGGGTCCTATCGCAACAGTGATGTCAGCATAGACTTACTACCAAGAGTGCTGCTGCCCCTCTCCCAGCTCATCAGGCTAATTTATCAGGCCCAATAGAACATGACAGAGATTCATCAATTCACGGAATGTGAAGTCCAGACTTAAAGAAGAGACTTTAGAATGCAGGGCATAGGATGTTACAGAGCTAGGAAGGACCTTGAAATATTTATTAAGCATGTATTAAAATGAATTAATAAATATTTGATAAAGAAAACATAGTATGTCAGAGTTAGAAGGGAACTTAGAAGGACATCAGAGGCAAATGGGACCATCGTTTACAGAAAGGCAGGGCCCCTGGGTTCAAGTCCACCTTGGATACTTACTAGTTGTATGACCAGAGGTAAGTCATGTGATCATAGATTCAGAGCTGGAAAAGACCTTAGAGACTCTTAAGTCCAATCCCACCATTTTATAGATGAGGAAACTTTAAACACATAAAGACTAAATGACTTGCTTAAGGTGGCATAGCTAGTTTCTGAGGTGGGATTTGGGAGTTGAACCCAAGGTCTTCTTGACCCCAAGTCCAGTGCCCTATTATGCCTTGCTGCCTCCTGACAAATCATCTAATGTTTCTGAACCTCAATTTCCTCATCTGTAAGATAGAAACAATAATAACTATAATACCTACCTCACAGGGTTGTCGTGGGGATCAGTGAGTTAATGTATGTAAAACATTTATCAAGCCTTATAGAGCTATATAAACCTCCTCTCCTCTTCCTCTCTTCTTTATCCTTTTCTCCTCCTCCTCCTTTTTGTTCCTATTCTTATTATCATCTAGTGCTCATCGTTCAAGAGATTCTTATTGTCATCTAATGCTCACCTTTCAAGAGACTCAGTATCTTTCTGTATATTATTCCTTTATATTATGCAAATTATTTCAAAGGTAAATAAAATGTTTGCTTTTTTAACTGATCAAAAGCATAAGATCATTGTGTGTAGGTTCACTGAAAAAAACCAAAATCAGGACAATTCTAATAATAGACAGGATAGCTATCATTCACATAGGTTTTTTTTTTTATTTACATAGGTTTTTAAGATTTGCAATGTCTTTTTAAAATATATCATTTTATCCTCACAACAATCCTGGGAGGTAGGTGCTATTATAATCCCCATTTCACTGATTATGAAACTGAGGTAGAAAGTGGTTAAGTGACTTGCCCAACATCACACAGCTAGTAAGTGTCTAAGGCCAGATTTGAACTTAGATCTTCCTGACCCTGAGCCCTGCGCTCTATCCACTTCATCACCAGCTGCCTAGATGACAGTGATGATGTGTACCTTTTCATCCAATTTCTACATGATTTTGATTTCTTCCATTAGGTCTCTATATCTTGAATGTTTTTCATTCCATATAGTTTGGAGATAATATGTATTCATCATGGTGACATCAATTAAAATGTTCTAAATTTTTATGGATCAATGTTATGTTCAGGCAATTATCAGCAACCATTGAATTTGTAATAACATTTCACTTTCAGTTCAGTTTATTTGTTGAATTTTCAAGGATATTTTGGGATCTGCATTTGCAGGGATTCATGTATCTGATAGTTTATGAAAGATAAACAGCTTCTGCTGGCCGCTTAAATAGGTCTTTCTGGTTACTTAGTGGGTATTAATTTTTTTTTATAGCCTGCAGTGACAAGTTGCACAGTTTTTCTCTTTCCTTGCATCATATGCACCAATAAATAAATCTGGACTCTTAATGATAACATTTCTGTAATCTCTGACGTCAATGATCTGATCATTAATCACTATCATAAACTCCTTCCTTTCTATAAACAAGTCTGCATGACTCAGTCATTCATTCAATTCCTCTTTGTCCATACACGGTGGATGTTGCCCAGAGAAGGCCTTTGATTCCATTCTTGGATAATTGGCCACTTAATAAGTGATCCAATCGGAGGTGGATCACTTCAAGTTCCATTCAACAAATCCGATGGTTTGTACTAATTTCTTACCTTTACAATGACTTGGTGAATTGTCTGTTAGTTCCGGAAGTGTTATATAAATTGTTCACCAATTTGTCAGGTGCTCTGAGAACATAGGATCAGAGATTTAGGGTTGGAAGGGACCTTAGAGGCTACTGAACCAAACCCCCTCATTTTACAGATGAGGAAATTAAGGCATAGAGTAGTTAAGTGACTTGACTAGGATCACACAGCTCATAAGTCTCTGAGGCAGGATTTGACCTTGGGTCTTCCTGACTCTAATTCCAAGTATTTCTGCTACAATATCAATTCTCATCCACCCTTTTGATGGAGAAGTGTTCATCTTTCTACAACTGCCTTGGGGATAATGTTTCATTAATGTTGTTATTGTTTTTTGTCATTGTTAATAAATGTCAGGGCTGGAAGGACTTTCAACACAAGCCTCAGAGCTAATTGTTGTTTGTTCTTTGTTCTTGAAGAGGACCATGACCTCAGGAAGATGATGCCATGACATGCCAGTGAATTGGATTTAAGTGAGGGAGGGCTCTGCAAAGTCACCAGCCTCACTTTCACCTCTGGCACCATCTGGGTCCAGTGGCAAGATATAGATCAGGACAATGAAGATGACCCCTTCCTCCCCCCCAGAGCTAGTAGAGGCCTTAGAATAGAGAATGCTGTAACTGGAAGGGACTCAAAGATCACCTAATTCACACTTTGTCCCATTTTACAGATGACTGAGACCCAGAGAGGGAAAGTGACTTGCTGTACATCACACAGATAATAACAAGTGGCAAAACTTGGACGAAATCATAGATGCCCTGACTTCTAGTCCCATGCTGTTTCCATGCCACCACACTGTTTCTCATTCCCAAAAGCTTGTGTTTTAAAAGAAATTAGGCATCGATGGCCATGGAAATATTTGGAGTCTGGAAAAGAGTTTCTGGGAGAAAAGACAATAGGAGAATCAAGTTGTTTTACTCTGGACACAAAGTGGAGAGGTGGATTTGATGAGGACAATCCCAGGTGTGAAGGCTTATTCCATCTGGAAGAAGAAAATGAAGTAGTTTCTGGTTTCTATCCCTCACAGAATAACAACAACAGCACATTTCTTTATCTCTTTAAAGCTTACAAAGTGCCCTATACATCACATCCATTTAAAGTAAACAGTACAGGTATAATTATTCCTTTTTTTCCTGGAGGCAATTGGGGTTAAATGATTTGCCCAGGTTCACGTAGCTAGTAAGTATCTGAAGCTAGATTTGAACTCAGTTCCTCCAGACTCTAGAATTAGTGCTATATCCACTGCACCACCCAGCTGTCCCTCATTGTTCCCATTTTGTAGATGAGAAACCTGAGCATTAAAGAGATTAAATAACTTCTTTATAGTACCTAGAATACTTAGAGCCAGAAATTGAGCCCAGTTCCCTCACTTCAGGACCAGCAATCCTCCTTCCAGAATACCCTGATAACAAGAGGGACCACAGACAGAGACCATTAGCTAGAGATAGGTTCAAGTGCAAATCCTGCGGGAAGAAGACCATCTTATTGTCTTCCAGGATCCAGTTGAGTCCATATATATAGGGAGGTCACAGGATCACTGGGTCATCACATCCCATCCCATCCCACCACAGAACAGGAGAAAAAGCCAGGGACTGAGAGATGAGAGGTCTGAGTTTTAAGTCCTATTGTTGACTTGTGTAACCTTGGACAAGTCATTTCCCCCTCTTGACCTCAGTTTTCCCAGTCCATAAAATGAACGGGTTAGACTAGACGGTCTCTAAGGTTTGTTCTGGGTCTAAGTTCTACATCCTTGTGATCCTTACAAATTCTATAAACATCCATTATGCCTACTGTTTGTTGAGGACTGTGTTAGACACAAATTGGCATAGAAGAAATACAGAGTCAGTGTGGTACATTGGAAAGAGCATTAGATCTTTTGTCAGAAATCCTGGGTTCATAAGCCAGATCTCTTACTGCCCCTGTGACTTTAGGCGTGTATCCATGGATACACTGGAGTTGGGAAGATTTGGGATCAAATGCTGCCTCAGACAGCTTCTCAGCTATGTGACCCTAGGCAAGTCACTTCGCCTTTTCTGTTTCATTTTCTTCATCTATAAAATAAAGGGTTTGGACTCAATGGGCTGTAAGCTCCTCTCCACATTTAAATTTTGTGATCTGATGATTTATGGCTTCTGGTCCCCAATGTGACTAGGAGTCAGGAAACCTAGGTGTTTATTCTGGGCTCGGCCAAATAATTCACTCACGTGACCTTAGGCAAGTCATTTCCTATCCCTAGGACTCATTTCCCCATCAGCAAAAAGAGCATGATTCCTTTTCTTTCCTACCCCACAGGGCTGTGGTGGGATGTGATGAGATTCGGAAATCCTCTGGAGCATTTCAAATCGACCGACTGGGGAGGACCACTCCAATCACCGCCAAATCCCCTTTCCCAGATGCTATCCCCTTGTGACAATGTTGGCTCTGCCCCAGGGCTTGGGGGGAAACCCCAGCTGGGGCTCTTCCACTCCCCTCAATTAGCCTTCAAACAATCAGGTTCGAAAGCAAACAAGACCCCATTTTACACCCAGGCCTGACTTCCCATCCCTGGGAAGCCCCAGCATATTTCAAGGGAAATGGATCCATCTGCTTCTCGTTAACTCACACTTAAGTCATCAAAATGTTGTTTTGTAAGAGACACTTGAGTTCCAAGCAGCCTTTCTCAAGTCTTTTTGTCTTCGAAACAGAAAATTGCATTTTGCCAGCTACTAATGACTCCTGAGCCGAGGAGTCTCACTTCTGATCTGGGACCAGGGACCCAGGAGGCTTCTATGGGTACAGGCTTGGCGTCATGCTAGTCTCTTGCATAAGGCACACACAAGTCATTTCTTCCGAATTCAGGTTGGTTTCTGACCAGATCGAACCACAGTGACATTTTGGGGGCTGGTGCCTGTGTGATGAAGGGAAGGGGGGAAGGAGAGAGTGGAAAAAGCCCTGGATTCAGAATCAGGAGACCTGTATTCAAGTTCAAATGCTACTACTAACTTAGCTACATGAACTTCAGCTAGTAACCGAACCTCTGTGTGCCACAGTTTATGTACTGTGACAAAAAGGGGGCTTGGGTTAGATGGTGTAGGAGAAAGGGCACTGGGTTTGAGGTCAGAGAGTCTGGATTTATAGCCCCAGCTCTGCTTTTCTGGGTGTCCATTTCCTCAGCTATTAAATGAGAAGGTTGAGCTAGATGACAACTAAGAATTCTCATAGTCTTAAGTCCTGTGATCTGAATGTCTCTTCCATCTCTGCCGTTCCATCAGATGATCAGGCCATAAAACTTAGGGGAAGTAACATCCATGATGAGTTCCCTCATCAACCAAATCCTTTTGTTAGAGGTAGCTTGGTGGTTCAGTGGATAGAGCTCTTGCTGGACCTCTAGTTGGGAAGATCTAAGCTCAAATCTGCCTTCAGACACTTACTAGCTATGTGACCCTGAGGAGGTCACTTAATCTCTGTGTGCCTTAGTTTTCCATTTCTATAAAATGGGATAATAATAGTACCTGCCCCTTAGGGTTGTTGTGAGGATAAAATGACATTCTTTTGTAAAAGCGCTTAGCACAGTGCCTGGCACATGGTAGATGCTTAAAAATCCTTGTTTTCTTCCTTCCTTCCTTCCTTAGGACTAGTGGAATCTGGGTAATCTGTGTATTTGTGCGTATGTGTGAGTGTGTGTGTGTGTGTGTGTGTGTGTATGTGTTTGTGTAGGGGATTCTTGAAACATTCTTGGGGACAATATGCCAATTAAATGAGAGACAGCTTAACTCTCCCTTCCAAAAGATGAGAAAAGAAATATTGACCATGCCATAATCCCTAGACAATTCTAAGGGAAGTAGAATTAGAATTCTTTAATTCTTCTTGTTATAAATTAGAGGTAAAATAGATCTTAGAACATGGAACATCAGAGCTGGAAAGAATTTTAGAGATAATCCAGTGACTCCTCTTCATTTTACAGATGGGCAAATGGAGATGAAGAGGAAAAATGACTTGTTCAAGGTTACACAAGTCAGTGATAGAGACAGAACTAAAACACAAGTCTCCTGTCTCTCAGTCCCTGGCTCTTTCCCCTGGGCCATGTAAAGTTTTCAGTTATTCCAGACGTAGGCCTGTTTGGTTCTAACCTACAAGCCTCATCTCCTGTTCAAAACATACCCTTTGCTGCAGACAGATCTCCTAACAGTCTTCCCTATGTACAACACCAAATTGATGGCTTCTCTGTCGTTGGAATAATTCAATTCCATTACCTCCCTTGCAGGGCTATCTGAGGAAATTAATCAACAAGTTTTTGCTTGCTGTTTGCCGGGAACCATGCTAGGCTCTGTGGATACAAGTCCGAAGGATGAGGTAATCCTTAGTACTTCATAAAACTAAAAGTGCTCAAGTTCCAGTCCACCTTGATCTATCCCTTCTTCTCTCCCATCCTATTCCATCACTCTGATGATAAGTACTGCCATTTCTATAGCACACTAAGGCCTATAGACTCCATTTTTTCACAACAGTCTTGCACAGTAGGTAGTGCAAGTATTATTTTACAAAGAGTAAACTGGGCTTGAAGAAGAATGGTGACTTGCCCAAGGTTACACTGCTGATGTGTCAGAACCAGGATATAAACGCAAGTCTTCTGACTTCAAGTCCAAGGCTAGAGCTACAGCAAAATACAGTGGAAAAGAGCAAAATTGGGTTTGGAGTCAAATCACAATCACAGACCTGGTGTTAGAGCTTGTGTCCATCAATTACGACCCGTGTGACTTTGGGCAAGTTACCTGACCTCTCTGGGCCTCAGTTTCCTCATCTAATGTCCAGGGTTATGGCCTCTGAGGTCCCTTGCAGTTCTAATCCATGATCCTTTGATCACATTGCCTCTCAAGGCACAGCTTACACCTCATCTTCTGGAAGTTTTCCCTGACCACCCTCTTCCCCAGTGACCACTCTCTCTCCTCAGTTTCTGTGGCCCTACAAAGTCCGAAAGAGAAGTCAACAACAAGCATTTGCTAAGGACCTACTATGCACCAGAAACTGTTGGGCATGGCTCATGCATGTCTTTGGGTGGTTTATGACTATTTCTTGAGTGTTAGTCTTATCTTCCCATGTGGGTTCATGAGAATAGGGATCATATATACTTTGTCTTGATATTCATCAGATAAAGTCCTGAGAAAGACAACTCCCATGATACTTCGTGCCTAACAGGTGCTTAGTCATTATTAACAATCCCTTTCATTTCTGTAAGTACTTTTAAAATTCCAGATCAATTTCCTCACATCAGCCCCGTGAAGGAGACAATGCTAGGATTGTTACCCCCATTGTAGAGATTGAAGAAACAGGCTCAGAGATTTGAAGGCCTAGTGGAGAGTGCTGACTCTAGAATCAGGAAAATCTGGGTTCAAATCCCAGCCTGCTACTTATTACCAGCATGACTTTGGGCAAGTCATTTAACCTGGATGGGCCTCCTCTATAAAATAAAAAAAACCTTGAGCTAGTTGATCTTTGAAGCCCTTTCTAGCATCAAATCTATGGCCCTCTGACTTCACCAGTCACCCAGTGAGTAGACAGCAGAGGGGTGATTGAATCTAGATCTAACTTTGTAAATGATCTTGACTCTAAATGCCAATACACTTTATATTACACAATGATGCTGTATTATAACACATTAATTAATCTTCCACCCCTGACAGGCACTTGTGATGCTGCAGCTTCACAATCCTTTGATCTGTTTGCTTGAAATAAGGTTGCCACATTATACATAATGGTACCTTACATATCTGTCCAACCTTCCACACCCGATTCTAATTAAGGTCAGACACACCAAGCATTTTCTCCTGTCCCAGGCACCTTGGCAACTCTATCCCCTTGCTGATCACAGATTCTCAGATAGAAAAAAACAAAAAAGGAACCCCCTTCCTCATTTCTTTCAACAGTCATTCTTGAAGTCAGTAATCTATATACACTCTCTTGTTCCAGTTACCTATCCTTAGTTCAGCCCAGCCAACACAGTAGAGAGAGTGCTGAATGTGGACTCAGAAAACCCAGGTTCCAGACCTGGCTCCACTATTTTATGGACATAAAAGTGATCTTAGCCACTTCCTCTCTTTATGCCTTAGTTTTTCTTCTATAAAATAGAAATAATGTCCCTGTCTTATCCATCTCAGGAGAAGTAAAGAGAAGGATGAATTTAAGAATATTTTATAACCACAAAGTGTTATACAAATGTGAAGGATTATTACTGACTATTTTCCTCCAACTCATCTGCAATATTTAGAATCCACATGCACAGAACATAGAATGTCAGAGCTCTAAGGGATCTTAGAATGTCGATGTCATAAAGAACCTTGGAACATAGAATATCAGAGCTGGAAGGGCCCTTAGAACATAGAATGTTAATGTCATAAGGAACCTTAGAACATGGAATGTTAGAGCTAGAAGGGCCCTTAAAGATCTGGTTTACTACAACTCCCTCCTTTTCCATGTGAGAAAACTGAGGCCCAGAGAGGGGGAAGTACTCACCCAAGATCACACAGTGAATTAGCAGCCAACCTGGTACAAGAGTCCAGGGTCCTAACTCCCAACTTAGGACTTTCTCCCTTGAGTTACCCTGCTTATCTCTTAACGCTGGATGCTGGGGACCAGCTCCCTTGACCCTGGCCCTGCTTATGGTCGACAGTCTTCACCAAATTTGTGTTCCATGTTTCCCTGATGGGCTGGGGGAAGGGAGAGGGAGGGTTGAGGTGAGGGAAGGAGTAAGGATGTGAAAAGAGAAAACAAGTCCTGAATCCCCTTCCCAGTTGTCCCAGAGACCAGGGACCATACCTTGTTTCTTGCTGTGGTTTAGGGCGAACATTTCCACAGCGTTCCCGAATAGCAGCAGTATGAGCAGGATCCAGGGCATCTGGACAGCAATCGTGGTGGGCAGGGGAAGAGTCAGATCATCCAGTTGGCGGGTGGAGGGGGGGAAGGACTCTTGCCAGATGCCGACAGAGTGCCAGAGGGAGGGAGAGGTGGCAGCAGAAAAGGGGGCTCTAATGTGAGTGGCTCACCAAGGGGGCTCTCACCATGCCCTCAGCAGCAGTGGGCTAGTCTGATTCTGGAGGGGACTCTGAAGGGACCCAGAGCTCAAGGTGGCATGGAGGGTGGGGTGGCCACACGCAGCTGGCTATCAAGCGCCTCTGGGAGGCATGGCCTGGAGGGCTGGAGAAAGGCTATGGGCAGCCTGCTCTCCACATGCCCTGGCTTTATAAGCCAAGCCTTTCTCCAGTCCACTTCCCAAGGGGAGAAGCTGAGCCACCCACCCGGCTCCCAGCCACCCCTCAGGAGGGCAAACCTGGGAGCAGATTGGCTGCTGTTGGTTGCTCTTCAGTCAGGCTTGGCCTGCGCCCCCCGTCCTGCTGCCTGCCCGCCTGAGGCGGGAGCCAGGTTAACAGTAGGAGTGTAAGGAGACCACTGAACTCAAATGATGGGGTGGAGTCAAGGAATTGGGGATTTAACTCTCTCTCAACTGAATTAGAAGAGTCTCCTCCCCAGCTCCCGTGCCGTGGCCCCAGAGCCGTTTGTGTCTGTTAGTCACAGTCTAGCTGTGAGTGCTCCCTCCCTCCCTCTCCCCTCCTCTCCCTCTCTCTGTCTCTCTGTGTCTCTCTCTCTTCTCTCTGTCTCTGTCTCTCTTCTCTTCTCTCTCTCGCCCATTGTCAGCTCATCTGTCTCTTCCCTTTCTGCCTGTGCCTCTGTCTCTTCTGTGTCTCAATCTCATAGACCATTTGATTATCCTCCCCTCCCCAACCCCTACACACCTAATTTTGACAGAGGAGGAATCAATATGTGAAGGGAGGAAATGACTTTCCCAAAGTCCCACAAACAGCTGGTGACAGAGTTAGGACTCATGCTCAGATCTGACTCCCAGTCCAGTGCACTGTTTTCTGGGTAGGCTGCTCCCTTCTCTGTGTTTTCCCCCATCTTTCTCTGCTTTTCTCTGTCTAGTTCTCAGTTTGCTTGTCCCTATCTCTCTGGCTCTGTGTCTATGTCTGTCTCTGTCTGTCTCTCACTTGTCTATCCTTGGTCTCCTTCTCTTTCTCAGGTCCTCTCCCACCTGTCTGTTTCTATTTCTGCTTCTCTCCTGCCTTTCCATCCCTCTGTCCATTTGTCTCTGTCTTACTCTGTGCGTCTCTCTCCTCCATCTATATCTGTTTCACTTTGCATATGTCTGTCTCTCTTTTAGCCTTCCTGCCTTTTATGTTCATCTGTATCTCTGTATCTATATCTCAGTTTTTCTTAGCAGGGTATCCCTCCATGCATCTGCTCTGTGTGTGTGTGTGTGTGTGTGTGTGTGTGTGTGTGTGTATGTCCTTGTCTCTCTAACTGTCCCTCTGCCTATCCCTTTCTCATTATGAGGAAGGATGAAGAAAGCCATTTGGACTTCCTAGCCCCACATTGCCTGGAGAGGTATTCTGGACTCAAGATGGAGGACCCAAGTGGGGCAGAGGAAACAAAATGGCAGACTCCACCAAAGTAACTTCTCTCAAACTATTGTGAATCAGTCTGTGATCCCTGCCAACCTGGTGTTTGTCTTTTCCAACCTCATCTCCAGAGGGGCTTATTTTCTTTATTCATTTCTTTTTTATTTGCTCTTTAAGAGTCAGATTCTTGCTTATCCAACTTAGTGTTCAGTAACCCAGCTGATGCCCAGCAGATCTCCAGGGCTTCACCCAGGACAGGAAGTTAGTTGTCCTCTTTGACAAGTAACTCAGACACCTAAGTTCTGGACTGCAAAGCCACCAAGGTTCTAGTCACAATGGCATAGTGATAAGTGTCACAGGACCTGTGTGATCTTGAGCAAGTCTCTTAACCTCTCTGGGCCTCAGTATCCTCATCTGTAAAATGAGGGAGTAGAGCTAAATGATTTGTAAGGTCCCTTGAAGCTCCAGATCTATGATACTATTATCCAGTCCTGGTCCTGTTTCTTCTCAGCTCCATAACTTTAGGCAAGTCTACAAAATGTGGAAGTGTCTGAGCTTCTGATATTGCCACTGTCAGCAAGTCTATGATAGTAAGGATCCCACTGTCAAGGAAGGAGCTCCTTCAGAACACAACAGATAATGCAGGTGCAGTCAGGGTCACAGTTTCTGAAAAAGTAGCAGGCAGTGTGATACAGTGGAAACAGCAATTGAATAGGAGGCAGGAGACCGGACTTGTATTTCTCCTCTACTACTAACTCTCTGTGACCTTGGCCAAGTCCACTAACTTTTCTGGGTCTGAGTTGCCTCATCTATAAAATGGGGACAAAAATTTCTCATTTGTCTAAAGATATTTCCAGTTCTAGAATCTATGATTCTATGAGGCACTGAGGTCAAATATTTGCTGAAGAAGAGAAAAATGGCCAAAGTCAGCCTCTGGAGGAAAATTGTGTTTGGAAGCAATTTAAAGAAACATGTCTTCTTCATCCTGAGATGAAAAGAAAGACAGTTCAATGCAATGGAGAGAACCCAGAAATGGGAGTCTGGAGACCTGAGCTCTAGGCCTGACTCTGCAATGACTCCTCATGTTACACCAACTTGTCTTCTCTTGGTCTCAAAATCTTCATCTGTAAAATGAGGGGGTTTGGACTTAGATGGTCTTGAAAGGCCTTCCCAGTTATAACATTCTCTCTTCTCACAAACTGGATGAGTTGGCATCCAAAAAAGGCTAGAATGATGGCCCAAATCTAATTAGATGAAATTTAATTGAGATAAATGTAAAGTGTTGTCCTCGGGATCAAAAAGTCAAGTGCTCAAGTACAAAATAAGCAAGGTATAGGGAAGATGACAGTTGATGTGAAAATCATCTGGGGATTTTAACAAACTTCAGGCTAGATATGAGTCAACAATACGACTTGGCAGTCAAAAAAGAGCTAATGCTATTTTAGGGTGTATTAAGAGAAGCATAGTGTCCAGAATGAGGAGGGCATTGGCAGTTGATAGTTAGTAGACCCATCTAAGGACCAGATCTATCACTTGCTAGCTGTGTGACCAGGGCCAAATCATTTCACTTTTCTGGGTCTCAGTTTCCCCATCTGTTAAAATGGAGAGACATTTTAGCCTCTGACACCATCCCTGTCCGACCACATCTGGACTTCCATTTTCAGCCCTGGGTGCCACACTTTACAAAGGACATTGGTAAATGGAGAGCATCAGGGAGGACAGAGAATGAGAGGCCTCAGATCCATGCCAAACCAAGAGCAGCTGAAGGCAATGGAGGTGATTATCCTAGATAAGACTTAAGAAGAACATGAGAGCTATCTTTAAAAATCTGAAAGGCTCTAGAAGTATTTGGCTTTTCCTCGTTTGGCCCTAGTGGGCAAAAGCAGAAACAAGAGATCAAAGTTACAAAGGTGCAGATTTAGGCTTGATGTATGGAAAAACTTGCTAAGAGTCAAAGCTCTCCCAAATCTGAATGGAGGTAGTGAGTTCTCCCTCCCTGAAGGGGGATGACCACTTGTTGGATATGTTGGAGAAGGAATTCTTGGTCAGGTATGAGTTGGACCACATGGCCCTAAGATTCTGCATCAGATCTAACACTCCACTTCCTACACTGTTAGGGACCTTCTGGACCTAATGTTCTTCGATTTCCCCCCTCTTTCTCTTTCTGCTCTCTTTTCCTTGTTCTAGTTCTCTCTCTGGCCATTCTGTTCTCCTCATTTTTTTCACCTCATTTCATCATCCCTAGAGACAATATTTCAACTTGTCTCCAGAAAGTTTGAGCCAGGCAAGAGAATTGCTTCAAACCAGTCAATGCCCCCCCCCGCCCCCCCAATCCCTCCTTGGAATAATGGCTGGTGTTTTTTTTTCTCTTTTTAATACCAGTGTGAAATAAATTGAAAAATTACCCGTAAAATGCAGGTTTTCAGCGGCTGGCTTGAAACTTCTTTCCATAAACAAACAAGTTTAAAGAAATGCCTTAATATGCTTTCATCCCCTAGTCATTCACATCCCTGTGTGGGCGGAGAGGGAAGGAATGGGCTTGGAGGGCATTTCGTTTTTTGGGAGGGGAGGGGGGAAGAAATTAGAGATGCCTGGAGTAAGAGCAGACTCCTGTAGGTCAGTGAGTGCACCCCTCTCTCTTGGACCAACCAGACCTCTCTGGCCTTTGCAGTTCTCCCCCAGCTTAAGGCCATAGGGTCAGAGATGACTATTAAGACTGGAAGGGGCCGTAGTGAGCATATAGATAAGAGGTCCTTAAGCTGGGATCCATGGACTTCCAAGAGGTCTATGGATAGATTTCAAGGAATCCATGAACTTGGATGGGTAACAAAATATATGTTTTTTCATGAACTTCCAACTGAAATTAGCATTCCCTTCAATTATTTAAAAACATTGTTCTGGGAAAAGGGTCTGTAGATTCAACCAAATCGTCAAAGAGGTCCATAGCTTAAAAAAAAGCGTTAAGAACCCTAGATCTAGATCATCTCTAGATTTTTATTTTTGCAAGAGGAAACTGAGGCCTAAGGACTGGCGGAACATCACAGTGCATGTTTCCATAAAGCAGGCAGAAGAGAGTAAAAGAAAGGAAGGTGGTGAGTAGCCTAGCATTGTAATAGGAGACATTTAGGCTTAATATTTGGAAGAACTGCTCAAGACTGAGGGTTCTAATCATAAAAAAAATTATAGAAAAATATCTCATAGGCAACGTTCTTTCTGAGATAAAAGTATTCTCGTGTCTAGCGGCAGTGGTATGGACCAGATGATCTCTTTGGGTCCCTTCTCATGTCAAGATGCTACAATTCTGCTCTAATGTAAGAGGATCCTAAGAGGCATCCTTCTTCTGCTCTTCTTAGGCTGATCTAATCATTATTTCTTAGTCCTGCACTGAGCCCCAACCCTAACCTTAGACTAGACCCAGACCTTGGTTCCAGATTGACCTTGACGATAACCAAAAGCTGAGCTCTAATGCCATCCCTGAATCTATCTTTAACTTGCTATATGACAGATTCAGTTTTAAAATCTCCCTGGGCCTCAGTACATCCATCCATTAAATGGATAGAAAGGAAATGAATCACTGTGTTAAGATTGCTTAAACACTTGGAGCCTCTGGGAGCAAGAGGATTTGTACACAAGTATGAAAATGGAGACCCCAGGCCAACATCCTGTGAAACTGAGGCATGTTCAGAGCCAAGATATGTCAATGGGCCTGCTGTTGGCTGCCCAAGTCCCTTGCCTGTGCCAGGCCTCTGAGGGCCTCAAACTGTGGCAGGATGCTTTCCAACTCTGATGACCAAGTTCGGCCATTTCTGGGTTTACGTTCAGAATTCTGATTTTTTTTTCTTGCTTTTTTTCCTTTTTTTGTGGTCAGCATTGTAACACTCTTTCAAACAAAGGAAAAAATTTAAAAACAACAGTGAAAATATTTCCAAAATATGTTCATAATCAAGCCAATCCCTCGGTAATTGACCAGGGGAAGGACTGGAAAGATGAGTGGCACAGACTGAGGCTGGGGGATTGCAAATTCCCCACAGGGCTGGGAGGCCAACTTCACCACCTCACGGTTGACAGAAAGGCTCTGTGTGTGTATGTAGGGGGGACTTAGGAGGAGACCATGGAGGGGGATGAAACTGAATGGCATGCAGTTGGAAGGGCACTGAGCAGAGAGTGAGGATCCCTTCTTGTCTTAGCTCTCCCATAATTCAATCTTGTGATCTTGAGCAAATTATTTTCTCTTGCTGGCCCTCAGTTTCCTTACCTGCAAAATTAGGAAGTTATATTATTTCAGTCAATCAACAAACCTTTGTCAAGCATCGTAGGTTGGGGCAGGCACTGTCCTAGGTGCCAGGGATACAGATATAATTAATGAAACAATACCTACTCACAAGGAGCTTACACTCAAATGGGGGAGACAACAAAGACAGACATGAGTTATACAGAGTAAATATAAAGAAAAGAAAATAATGTAGTTAAATACAAGGCAGTTTGAGAGGGAGTGATCTCTGAGATCTCTTCAGCCTCTGACCTTCTGTCTAAGATCTCTCTCAGCTTTGACAATCTGTGTCCTAACGTCTCTCCCAGCTCAGGCACTCTACTATATTCTAGGCTCTGGGGTTCCTTCCAGGGCTAACATTCTATGTCCTACATTTTAATGTTTCTTCTAGTTCTAAAATTCTGTCACCTGTGTTCTAAAGTACCTTCTAGCTCTGAAATTCTATATTCTAAGGCAGTGTGATACCGAGGCAAGAAGACGACTTTGGAGTCAGAGGATTTGGGTTTGAATCTCTCCTCTGATGCTTACCTGTGTGACCTTGAACAAGTCACTTAATCTCCATGGGCCTCAGTTTCCTTATCTATAAAATGAGTGGGTAGGAATGGATAGCCTTTGGGGTCCCTTCCAACTCTATGGAAGGTCTATGACAGTGGTGAGAAATCTACGGCCTCGAGGCCACATGTGGCCCTCTAGGTCCTGAAGTGCTGCCCTTTTACTGAATCCACACTTCACAGAACAAATCCCCTTAATAAAAGGATTTGTTCCATAAAACCCGGACTCAGTCAAAAGGCCACATGTGGCCTTGAGGCCGAAGGTTCCCCACCCCTGGATTCTGTCATCTCTCCCAGCTCTGACAATCTACAATTCTGTGATGACAAAGGAGCAGACATTTCCTTAACGATTTTGACATTCTCATTGATGACCTGATAAACTCTTGGCTTCTCAGTTCCTCTCCCTCATGTTTCTATGGTACTTTAAGGCTTACAAAGGTAAGCCTCTTCACAGCAATCCTGTCAGGTGGGTAATACAAGCATTATTCCCATTTTCCAGATGAACAAACTAAAACATTAAGTGCCGTGACCAAGGTTATACACTAGGCAAGCGTCTTCTAAACCCCAAGACCAGGGCTCTTTTAATTGCATCATATTATCTCCCTCTTATTGTACTACTAAAATTATGATGGGCTTTCATTTTCTGAGCACACATCCCCTAACAGGCAAGAGAAAGGGCTCTTACGTCCTAATTTCTAAGATCTTTTATCTTCTTTTCCCTCTGGTCCCTAACATTGCTCCCTTCCCCAGCTCAGTGGCTTCCATAACTTTAATTGGAACTGACATCCCAGGCCCAGAGATCAGGCCCAATGTATATGGTGCATATGTCTGTCTATGCCATCCAGAGAATGTCCACACACTGTGTTTGATCTCCACAGGGACTCCCACTGACACATCTCTCTGTTCTGCTTGAAACAGCTGCCATATGCACAGTGGCCTCATCCCTCAGGCTGGGGTGTTGACAAGCTCTCTCCTCCCTCTTCATGATTTAAGGGCCAAAATACGTCCCCTAAGGTCTGCATTTCTCTGTTATCTTGTAGACATAGAGTCATAAACCACCAGGGGAGAGACAAGAGACCATTGGAGAGACCTGCATTTTATAAAGGAAAAAATCAAGGGATGTAAAGCAAAAGAGATTTCTCTCTCTCTCTCTCTCTCTCTCTCTCTCTCTCTCTCTCTCTCTCTCTCTCTCTCTCCCTCTCTCTCTCTCTCTACCTCTCTCTCTCCTCTCCTCTCCTCTTCTTTTCTCTTTCCCTTCTCTGTCTCCTTCTTCTCTTTCTGTTTCTGTCTCTCTGTCTCTCTTCTCTCCTCTCTTTTTCTCTCTTTACCCTCTTTGTCTCTTTTTTCTCTCTGTCTCTTTCTCTCTGTCTGTCTCTTTTCTCTCTCTCCTCTCTTCTCTTTCTCTGTCTCTGTCTCTGTAGGTATGTATATATACTCGCATATGCATAAATATATAAGTATACATACATACATATGGATGGATATATACCACAAGAACTACCAGAGTCCAAATTGGTATCAGAGTCAAGCCTGACTCTATACTTTCTATCTTTTTCTCCTAGTTTTGTCCCCTGGAGCCAAGCATAACAGGCTTAAACCTCCCAATAGCAGCCTATCAAATACTTGAAGATAGAAATAAAATTCTTATCCCATATCTTTCCTTCTCTAGGCAAAGCATCCCCAGTTCCCACATATACCTGTGTATTTGTTGGGGAAACTACTGGTAAAATGGAAAGGTTATCAATTGTGAGGCGACTAGCAGTGAGAAAACATTTCAGACATATAAAAGAGATTGAGCAGTGATCTGGTGATTCCTCACCACCATTCAAAATACAAGCAAGGGCTGGATTCTCCTTCTGTTTTTCTCATGCATAATCATATATGTAGATGAATCAGAAGACATAGGAAAACTTTCCTTAGACTGGAAGGTTTTGGGAAACAAAGGCAGTGAGCAACAAGAGGGCAAAGAAAATGGACACAGCAATGGCTTGAACAACGGCCAAACCCAAAAGGCAGAAGAGAAAGCAGGCGCTGAGTTGGAGAGGGGGTTCAGGCTTTTCAATGAACTTCGTCTAGATGACATGAGATGCTAGAATTCTAGGATTCTAAGGTTCTATGATTTTAATATTCTTTGATTCTAAGAGTTTAAGACTGATTCTATTATTCTAGGATTCAAATATTCTCTAAGATTTTAAGATTCTATGAGGCCAAGATTCCCGAATACTGGGGGTCTATGAGGCCAAGATTCCCGAATTCTGGGGGTCTGTCGGGCTAAGATTGTAGGATTCTAATATTTCATGATTCTCTGATTCCATGGAAGGAACAACAGGACATGCAATTGTGCTGAAGAGCAGACAGAGGCAACAGAAAAGCCAGGCCAATGAAACCCCCTGATCTGTCTCTTCCCTCCCTGCTTGGGCTTCTGCAGGTCCAGGGACTGCTTTGTTCCAGGACCAGGGCCTGCTGAAATTCCCTGCCCCGGCACTTTCTAATCGCAGACCAGCTTGATGAGCTCTAATCGCTACCACAACGACCAGCCAGCCCAGGGCTGGTCAAAGAAAGGGACTTTTGTGCTTGTTCCGGCTTGGGGCAGGGTGGGGGTGTTCCAGAGGCTGGGTTGGCCGGACAGCTAGTCCGGCTGCTTGTCTCACATGCATCCCTAGAGTTAAGCCACAGGGCCCTGAGGGAATACATCTGAACTAACTAATTCACAGAGCAGTTGAGTAGCCAGGGAACATTGCAGCCTGAATCATGATGAGACTTCACAAAGCCAAGTAATGTCTAAAATGGGGTAGTAAAAGTCATTGAAACCAGCTTCCTATCTCCATATAGAACTACACCTCAAGCTACATTGTTGTAGGTAAAAGCCTAGAATGTACAATGTGGAACATCATAATTAGAAAGTTGTTCAGTTGTTTTAGTCATGTCTGACTCTTCATGACCCCATTTGGGGTTTTCTTGGCAAAGATATTGGAGTAGTTTGCCATTTTCTTCTCCAGCTCGTTTTAAAGATGAAGAAACTAAAGCAAACAGGGTTAAGTACTTGCCCAGAGTCACACGGCTAGGAAGTGTCTGAGGTCTGATTGGAACTCAGGGCTTCCTGCTTCTAGGCCCTAGCTGCCCCAATTAGAAAATACCTTAAACATTATCTAGTCTAGTGCTTTTATTTTGCAGATGAAGAAAATGAACCCCAGATAAGTTAAGTGACTTACCTAAGGTCACACAGCAAAGAAGTAGAGGAATAAGAACTCAATACAAGTTTCTCCTATTCCAGATCCATTACCTTTACCACTCTATCAGGCTGCCTGTCAACCAAGTTGTTTTACAGATAGGGAAACTGAGATGCAGAAAGAGAAAGTGATTTGCCCAAGGTCACATGGTGATGGTATTCAACCCACATATCTTGAATCCTAGTCCAGGAATCTTTCTAATGTGCCAAGCTGCCTCATGCCCTATTTCTTGGGCCTAGAGGAATTTAAAATTCCTTGAAAGGGGGGGGGGGTCTCTTGTGCCAGAAACTTTGCTTGATGTGATCTGGGAGAGTTTGCTCTCTCCCTGTACTAGGAAATTTGCTGTTTTCTCAGTACTAGAATGAGGTTTCTAGGCAGTAAAAGAAAAGACAGAGGGAGAGAAAGAGTGGAAGGGGGAGCAGGGGAGGTCTTTTCTACATTCTATGATTCATTAAAAGTTCATGTCACCACATCTGAAGCCTCTGCCCTGATCTCTTCAGCATATGTTGCTTTTATTGGGATGCTTGGGTGCTATTTAAGAGCTAGAGGGCGAGGATACTTGCCTTCCAGTTTCCACAAATGTGACAGTGACCCCCACCCCCACTCCACTGTCCTGGTAAAACTTATTTGGCACTGACTCTCATCCTTTCTGGCCTCTAGAGTGGAAAGAGCAATAGACTAGGAGTGAGGAGGCTTGAGTTCCCAATTCTTGAATTGACTTGTGGGACTTGAGAAAAATCTTATATAGAGAATACTGAGCGCCAGAACTAAAAGGGACCTGAGGACATTGAAGGTTAGAGCTAGAAGGGACTGGAGAACATGAAGTATGAAGTACTAGAGCTGGGAGAGACTTTGTAACAGAGATGCACCTCAAAAGAAAGGTTGGAACTGAAATAGCACTTGGTGGGGGGGGTGGGAAAGGGATTGAGAATGTTGAGTTGCAAAAAACCTTATTTAGAGCATGGAATGAGAAAGCTGGAAGGAACTTGAAAGACTGCTTTGTCTTTGTCAGGGCTTCTCCATCTTTTTTTGTGAGGACTCCTTTGGCAGTCTGGCGAAGGCAATTGAAGAATTTGAAGAATAATGTTTTTAAATGCAAAAAATAAAACATATGCTATTAGTAAGGAAACCAATTATTTTGACATACAATTGTCAATTTTTTTAAGTTCACAGAACCCAGGTTAAAAACCCCTAATCTGGGCCAACCATTTCATTTTACAGAGGATAAATAGAGACCCAACATGGGGAAGAGTTTAAGGTTTCAGACCTGGAACTAAAACTCAGTTCTCCTAATTCCCCATCTAGAGCTTTCCCTGACTTGCATCTTTCATAAGGCTGTAGAATCAGATAAAAAAAAATGGATGTGAATATACCTGATAACTTAAAAAAAGCTCTATACCTAAGGAGTTATTTTTATTATATAATATATATATTATATCTACATAATAGTTTTATCCTGGTTATAGATGAAGATGGATTTTTTTTGGGGGGGGGCTTTCCAGGGAATAAGTTGTCTTTGTCCTCCATCCTAAGAGAAGGCACTTTGGCTGCAATTCAGCCTATAGGTAGCACTCAGGCATTGAACACAGACTCTCCCTCCTCCTCTCAGGCCTCCCAGTCCCCGAGCCTGGCCCAGCACACAGGCACCTGAGGCATGTGCTCTCCCAATGTCCAGAGGATAGCCAGGCAAGTTCCACAAATCTCTCTTATAATAAAATAGTAATTCAGTGCCAAGCAGCTAATGGGGAAGGACAGGGATGGGAAGTGAAAACCAGCAAATGTTTTCACCCAGGGTCAGTAAGTCAACAAGCATTTATTAAGTGATTACTATGTGCAAGGCTTGTACGAAGTACTAGAGATACAACGAAAGGCAAAAACTCTCCTTGATGTTGAGTAGCTCACTTTTTAATGAGAGAGTTGTTGTTCAGTCATTTTCAGTCATGTGATCCCATTTAGGGTTTTCTTGGCAAAGATACTAGAGTGGTTTGCCATTTCCTTCTCCAGATCATTTTACAAACAAGGAAACTGAGGCAAATGAGGTTAAGTGATTTGCCCAGGGTTACTCAGCGAGTAAGTGTCTGAGGCCAGATTTGAACTCAGGTTCTCCTGACTCCAGGGCCAATGGCACTCTATCCATTTTGTCACCTAGCTGCCCCACTTAATGAGAGAGATAACACCTAAATAGGTATATACAAGATAGATACAGAGTAGATGGAAGTTAATGTCAGAGTTTGGAGGAATCTTCAAGGTTATCTCGTCTAACCCCTGTTTCCCAATAAATGAATCCTGTCCTTAGCATCATGAAAAGCAATTGCTAGATTTTATTCAAAGATGTTGAGTGATGGGGTATTCATTGTCTTATGTGATATAGCCTGTTCTATTTCCAGATAACTCTCCTGTGTCTGATTAACCTCTGTATTCCATGAACACCAGAGAGTTGAAAAAGCCTTCGATGGACAACCTTCACTGAGCAGGCAGGGCAAATATCTAACGCCAAAATGTCTTCGTTAATAAAGAGAGCCGGTGGCCCTGCTAATGAAAAGGGAGCAATTCATAAAGCTCAGAAGAGCTCATGGGGAGTCTTGTTTATATTCCCTTGCACAGAGAGGAAGCTCTGGGCTCAGGGCTAGGGGCTGGGAAAATGCTTCACCTTCCCCCTGCCAGGCTCAGCCGGATGCCACGTTCCTGTCGGCATTTTTTAATAATTGAGAACTTAATGAAAACGATGGAGAAACAGCCATCGCCGCCAGCAGCGGAGCCTGGCCACTGTCTGGTGACCCAGCGACGCCTGGCAGGGAGATGGATGGGAGGCCGCAGGAATGGATGGAGCACTAGTAGATGCCAGCGAAGGCAGAAGAGGAAGAGGAAGATGAGGAGGCAAATGGGTACCCGGGTAGGAACACAACTGTGTGTGGCCTCTTGGAAAGGGGCCTGGCCTGGACCTGCACTCTGGTCCTAGTTTTGCCACTCACTGGCTGTTGGACCTTAGACAAGCTACTTTCACCATTTTGATCTCAAATTCCTTCTTTTCAATATGAGAGGGCTTGACTCTGAGGTCCCTTCAGGCTCTAACATTCTGTTGTTTATTTTAAGGTCCCTTATGGTTCTGATACCCTACAACTCTATGATCCAAGGTGGAATGTTTCTTAGAAGTGGAGGGGGCCTCTCCTGAAGGACAGTGAGTCATATGCCCAAGGATAACAAGGAAAGCAAGCTGCTTTGTTTTCCCAGAGAGTAGTAGTGGCCCAAGCCCCTTTGCATGAGTTCAGGGTATAACCTATCTGCTTAGTAGAGGTTGTCTACACATGGATACCTTGACTTTCTAAGGTCTCTGTGGATTACAGTGATAAATCCAATGCTGAGAGATATAAAAAAATGGAATGGTCTACCTCATGAAGTGGTAAATTCCTCATCATTTGAAGTGTTTAGGCAAAATGGAATAACTACTTACTGGATCCATATATATAACTGAGAAGTAAGGTTTATTGTAAGAGCTCTAAGTTCTTTTCCAGCTTTTAGATTCTATGACTAATTCTAAGATTCTACCATTTTGTGAGTCTATGAATTCATAGGTCTAATATTCAAGAATTCCAAGGTTCTGTGATTTTCTGAATCTCTAATTCTAAGGCTCTAGCATTCTTTGACTCTTCAAAGGATACAGTTGCCTGAGAAAAGGAGTCAAAATATATCCCCTAAAACTCCTTGTTTCTTAAGAAGGGGGAATATGCAAAGGATCTAAGGAGGGCTAGAGAAGAATCCCCAGGTCACAGTCATGGGGCTTTAACCCAAAACAGCAGAGTGGGCTGGGCCTGTGCTGTGAAGGGAGAGAATGCAAGGCAAATGGAATGACATAGCACCTGGAACTGATGTTTACCAAATCTACCAAAATTACAACCCAATCCTGTCATTTTAGAGACAGAAACTGAAGCCCAGAGAAAAGTAGCTTTCCCAGGATCACCCAGAGAGCAAAAGACAGAAGGAGCCTTGGCTAACATTTGGAGGGACCTTCAAAGATAATAACAATAATAATAATAATAATTCATTTATTTAGATAGCATTTTAGGGCATAAAAAGCATTCTTCGTACAACAGCCCAGTTAGGCAGATAATGTTAGCTTTAATATCCCTATTTTACAAATGAGTAGCTCAGAGTGTCTGATTGTCCAGGATGACATGGTTAATAAATGTCAGGGTCTTCTGAACTTAGAATATCAGGGTTGAGTGGGACCTTAAAGATCTATAGGCTTATAGATTTAGACTCGGAAAGGACCTTAGAGATCATCTGGCTAACCTTATTTTGCAGAAGAGGAAACTGAGGCCCAAGGAAGTCATGAGACCAGCTCAAGGTACCACAGGATTTGAACTCAGGTGACTCCAAGTTCAGGGCTCTCTTTGCTGTTCTAAGCTGCTCATCAATCATGGAGTCCAACTGCTTCATTTTATTGATGGAGAAACCAAGGCCCAGACAAGGGAAGGGATTGCTCAATGTCATGGAGAGTCAGTAGAGGAGCAGAATGGATGTCAGTCTTTGGAGAGAGAAATGAAATTTAGGAGAGCAAGCAAGCGAGCCAGTGAGCCTCAGCAAGGGGCAACGGGATCTGGATGTGATTAGTAGTGGGTTTTCAGGCCGGGGAGGAATGTGCAGCCACATTCTCCCTACAGGTTGCTGTTCCCTTTTTTCCTTGCTTTCAAACGTTCCCCTTGGAGCCTGTTCTTGCCCAGCTTTGTATCCTGTTTATGTGGCCGACAAATTGAATTTTCAAAATTGGCCGTCAAACAAAGTCAGCCTAATATGTTGGAGGGTTTCTTTCACTCAATGTTATTTCTTGGTGGGAAGCCCAGGCTTTGGGTGCCCAGAGGAAGCTTGTGGTGGCTTCCAAATACTGAGCCACCAGGCCATGGAGGAGAAGAGCACAGGAAAGTATAGAGAGGGTGATCATAGTGGGATGAGGCTGTAGGACAAAGTCCATTGCCTTTGGTGGCTGTCTCTTGGCTTTCCTATTTCTTTTCTTTTCTTTTTTTTTTAGGCAATTGGGGTTAAGTGACTTGCCCAGGGTCACACAGCTAGTAAGTGTCAAGTGTTTGGTCTGAGGTACTCCTGACTTCAGGGCCAGTGCTTTATCCACTGTACCACCTAACTACCCCTGGTTTTCCTATTTCTCATCTTCCCTCTTGAATCACTTGCCTTATGTCTCAGCTTCTCTTGTTTCCCTGCTGACAATGTCCTTCACATGTTAGTTATTAATCCTCTACTCCCCTCATCTATATCTTTTCCCTTAGAGATCTAATTTATTCCCATAGCTTCATTTCTAGTCTTCCCCATTCCAACATCTCCCAAATCTCTATATTCATCCCTGATCTCTCACCCAGACCCCAGACCCCAGACCCATAGCAATTAACCAATGAACCAATCTACAAGCAACAAGACTGAGGAAATAGCTAAGCAAATTGTGGTACGTGATTATAATGGAATATTACTCCACAATGAATTTGCAGAATACAGAGAATCATGAGAAAACTTGCAGGACCTGACACAGAATAGAGTTGTTGTTGTTTGTCCTATGTTTTCAAAGAGGATCAATGACATCATGTTTTGACTTGTTTGAGAATTGGATTGAAATGAGGCAGAGTTGTACAAAGTTGTCAGCCTCACTCTCTCTTCCAGAGTCATCAAAGTCCAGTGACAGGACAAAAGCCAAGATGACTAGCGGTGGCCTCAGATGCAGTGGAGGACCTTGCCATCCTTGATGTCTGACCAAGCTCTAAGTGCTCCACAGCATTTGCTTCAGCTGCCTTCATGGCCATTGGAACAAATTGTCCTCATACAACCATTCCACTGGGGAGTCTTCACATGCTTGGGGTAGACATCCCCCTAACTAACTGACAGTTTTGAGGCCCATCAGTTACCATCAACCTGGTTTAGACTGCCAAGATGATCACTGCACATGCTACAACTTCTTGGAGCCACAGGTGAGAGCTGGGGGAAGGGGGGCACAGAATAGAGGAAGCAGAATCAGGAAAACAAAATACACAATGACTGCAATGATGTTAATTGAAAGAATTAGAAAAAGAAAACCTAACTGAATACCATATAATTATGGTGATGAAGCTTAGTCCCAAGAAAGAGGGACAAAAATGCACTCCTGCTCTTTAAAGAGCTGGGAACTAGGTATGGTACGTTACACATGCTGTCAGACTATCAATGTAATGGTCAAAATTTTGCTGAACTTTTTTTCTTCTCTCTTTCTTCTTTCTTTGTCATAAGTGATGTCTCTCTTGATTACAGGATGGAGATCTCTTTTACTGGAAATTAAAGTGATGTAAAAACAAAATATATAAGTGAATTTTTTAAAGAAAAAACAGGAATTTTTAAAAAATTAATCAATCAATGACTATTTGTTAAGCACATATATATTATGTACTAGAATATTCCAGGCACTGGGGAGGCAAGACAAAAATGAAGCAATCCCTGACCTCAAAGAGCTTATAGTCTATGAAGGGAGACAACATATACATGTGTATATAAAATATACACACTATGAATACAAGGTAATTTTGGTGGGGAAAGCGCCAGTAGCTGGGGATAGGGTTGAGGGTGGACTTTAGGAAAGGTCTCATGTAGAAGGTCACACTAAGGTTGAGCTTTGAAGGAAACTAAAGATTCTAAGAGGTGGAAGAAAGAAGGGAGGGAGGGCATTTAAGGTGTGAGGAACAGCCTGGGCAAAGGTACAGAGATGGGAGGCCAGTGTTGTGTGCGAGGAGCAGCAAAGTGCATTGAGGGGCATCTTATATACAAAACTAGAAGGGTAGGTTGGAGTTAAGTTGTAAAGGGCTTTAAAAGACAGAGAGAGGAGTTTGTATTTGATCCAAGTAGAAGCAGCAGAAATGGAGTTTGCAGAGCGATTGTCTATGGGACATCACCATTTGGGTATCCAGCTGGAACCAATGTGACATCTTGCTTGGGATCACAGGTTCTGTAGCTAGAAGGGAACTTAGAACATAGAACATGGAATGTCATCTATAAAATTGAGATAATAATAGCACCTTCTTCACAAGGTCATCATCAGGATCAAATGAAATTATATATATATATATATATATATATATATATATAGCAAACCTTCTATACAAACCTTATAAGCAATATGTAAGTGTTAGCTATGATGATGATGATGATGATGATGATAATGATGATGATGATGATTAATGTGGTAGCTAGGAAGGATGCTAGAACATAAAGGGGATTTGGAAAGGGACTTAGAACATAGGATTTCAATGCTGAAAGGGTTCTAGAATACAGAATGTCAGAATTGGAAAGGCCCTTAAAACATATAACATTAAATCTGAAAGGGTCATTAGAACATAGACAATTAGAGCTAGAAGGAACCATAGAATAAGAGGAACTTTACCTCTGAGGACTCAGAATTCATGAGAGATGCTAAGTCATTAGGCATTAGAAGCACTGGAGAACCTGAGCTACTGGGATCTCAGATCTCAGATCCTGAACAGATCCATGGAAGATCCAGAGTCTCAGGGTGCCAAAGGTACTAGAGGGCCTGTTCTTTGGGGGCCTTCAAGATTAAGGGTCTTGTTCCACGGGCAGAGTATTTTCTGGATATGCCTCACACACACCCCACCACCACCGTCACCATCTTGGGATGAGGTTCCAAGGCTAGTGTTAAGTATTAACATTGGTTATTTACTAATCTAAATGGCCAGTCAGAACCTCTCGCTATTTCCAAAATGCTGTCTTCTGATCCTCTATGTTTGGAGTGACCAACCATGAAATTGATTCTTGGTCATCACAGAATGGGCAGCTAGGTGACACAGTGGACAAAGCACTGGGTCTGGGATCAGGAAGACCTGAGTTCAAATTAATCTTCCTAAAGCCCAGGACTGAATGCGATGCTCTGCCATTCACTCTCTTATCACCTCTAGGATAAAATGCAAACTCCATGATCTGGTAGGTAGATTCTTCTACAATCCAGCTCCCACCTAACTTTCTAGATTTATTCACATTTCTCTTTATGCACTTGATGTTCTAGTCATACTGGCCTTGTAGCCATTTCTCAAGCCCCACCTCTGTGCTTTTGCACAGTCTGTACCCTATGCCTAGCATGCCATCCCTCCCTCTCCCCTGGTTCTTATAATCCCTAACTTCCTTCAGAATTTATTCAGTTCAGTTCTCCCATTCCCCCCAGTTAACTAGAGTTCTTCTCATTTTCGAAAGATGCTATGCTGACTTCTAATCTAGCCCCCAACTCTCCATACTAGTTTTCTACTTTGACCCCAGTGGGTACCTCCTTTCCCCCTTTTTATTCCTGTTAATTTGTGGTCTTCCCCTATTAGAATGTAAGCTCCTTATGGACAGAGACTATCTTTCTTTTTGCTTGGATTTTAATTCCCTGTGCTTAGCACAGTACCTGGCACATAGAAAGCACTTAGTAAATGTTTTATCTAATATTTATTTAAATTATCTTGCATTTCCTTATTTGTATACATGTTATATTTTCCCTACCCCAAGTAGAATGTAAGATCATTGAGGTCAGGGATCTCTAGCAACTAGAAGTGTACCCTGACTGTAGTAGTCATTTATGTGTCTTTTGAATTGAATCGAATTGAGATGAATTGAATGACAGCGCAGGAACGGGCCTTGGAACACAAAGTCCAAGATGTGAGAGCTGGAACAGATCTTGGCGCTGTATTATTCCAAACTGTTAATTTTATAGATGGGACTTCTGTATTTTTGTCTAGGGCATCACCATCCTTCCTATATATAAGATTTCCAGCCTCAGAGTCAAGCTTAACTCCCTTACCTGACATAATCAATCACTTGCCAAATCTTGTCATTTCTACCTCTTACTGTTCACATTGCCACCACCTTCCTTCAGGTTCTGATCATTTCATAGCCTCCAAATTGGGGTCTCTACCTCAAGTCTCTTCTCCTTCCAATCCATCTTCCACTTAATTGCCAAAGTGATTTTCCTAAAGCATGGGTCTGACCTTGTCCCTCCCCTCCTCAATCAATTCTAGTGGCTCCCTATTAGGTCTAGGGTCAAAGAGAAAGTCTTCTATTTAGCATTTAAATTCCTTCATGACTTGTCTCCCAACCTACCTTTCCAGTCTCATCATATATTATTCTCCTTCACATACTGTCAGGCCAAATTCTCTTTTTTGTTATTCCTCATATAACATTCTATTTTTCATCTCCATGTCTTTGGACAGGCTGTTCCTCATGCCTGGAACGCAGTTCTTCCTCACCTCAGCCTCTTAGAATCTCTGATTTCCTTCAAACTCAACTCAAATGACTCCCTCTAAATGAGACTCTTCCTGATTCCCTCAGTTGCTGTTGTCTCCCTTCCCCCCCCAAAAAAGTTCTATTTTTGCATTTATTTTACATATAATTTGTATGTATTTACATACATAAATGTTATTTCTATCACTAGGCTGTAAGTACCTTCAGCTCAAGAACTATTTCATTTTTGTATGTTATTACTAGAGCCAGAACAGAGCCTAATATGCAGTAGGCATGTCATAAATACTTTTTGACCAATTGATTGGAAAATTAGGCCCCAGTGACGGAAAGAGACTTTCCCTATGAAAGTATAGTAAATGATTTCACATGTATAATTGATATCATATTTTTTTGCCTTCTCATTCAGTCAAAGGAAGGAGAGAATCTGGAACTCAAAATTTAAAAAGAAAAGAATGTTTAAAAATAACAAATTTGAAAAAAGAAGAAAAAAAGAAAGTATATTAAAGAGAGTGCATTTTTTTTTATTCCCCGAGGAAGTCACCCTGGAACCCTGTTCAAAAACTTATTCTGTTCTAGAACCCTGTGGGTACATTTATCTTGAACATCTGCTTCTCCATCAGATCTCTGGCAACAATTTTAACTTCCTTGAAGACAAGAACCACAATTGCATGACATATTTGACCTCATTCTGTCCATATGCCAATAGTCAATATTAATAACCAGCAATTGTCTGCATAAAGGAAGTTTTTCTGTTGCAAAGTGATCTTGTCATGTTTTACTTTGGGCACCCTACCTGTCTGTCCCATGGTAGACTATGTCCCATGGTAGCTATGGAAGAAAGGGAAATACATACCACAGAAAGGTATTGAGATCCACCTTGAGGTCAATTTGTAATTCTATCCATCATCTTGCCATGAAATGGCAGCCCATGAAAGTTTTCTTAAAAACTAACTTTTTAAAAAATTAATTTTAAAGAAATTCAATCCATGGGACAGGTAGGGAATGGTTCTAGGTAGGAGTTAAAATAAGTCCCAGTGACTAACTTACACGAAACAAAACTCATGGCTCCCACAATCTTTGGCCCTAGATTGTCTAGGACAATCAAAAGGCTTTGTCAAAGGAATACCCTTGTATATATAAAGCCAGTTGGATCTTGGGGTATTAGCCAGTTAAAAATTGCTCCCTTCTCCACTTCTGTTGATGTCCAAAATACATTGCTTTCTCCCAGAGATAGCTCAGAACACTGGGAATGAAAGTTCCAAAGTGGTGAAAAACAGATAGAAAAGTGAATCTACCCCCCTCGGTGAGTAAGAAATTAATAGTCTAGGGATACTGGGCTTGGTAGTTAGATGATTCTGCTGATGTTTGGCTTGGCTGGTCCTTAGAACCTTTCCATTCTCACCCCATTCATGGCTTCACTTCTTCTTTACTGTTGCATGATCCAAAGTCACAACCACCTATTTGGGCTCCTCTCTAAACTCATCTCCCCCTCCTCTTTTCTAAGGCCTCACCTGTCTCTAGCTCAGCCTGTTTCTTCACTGTCCAGAAACATGTTCTATTCATTCTCATCTCTTTGGCCTGAACCATGCCATTCCCCTGCACTTAGGAGGCCTTTTCTCTCTTTCTACCAGTTCTCTAAATTCTATCCTTGAAGCTGAGCCTTTAAGACTCAACTCATAATCTCATGTAATGTCAGAGCTAGGAGAGACCTTACAGGAGGCAGAGTGGAAAACTTCGGAGTCTGAGGATCTGAGTTCACATCCTCTGATGCTTACTGCCTTTGCAACCATGGGCAAGTTACTTAAAATACCTGGGCCTCAGTTTCCTCCCCTGAAAAATGAGAGTAATGGACCACATGGGGTCTGATATCCCTTCCAGCTTTAGACCTTTGATCCTAGGTCACATAGGCCAATCCTCTCATTTTACAGAGAAAGAAAGTGATTTGTCCAGTGTCACCTAAGCCAAATAACCCTTAATAAGAAGCCCCATCATTCCTTAGCAGGCTGAGGGTCTGTGCATGCCTTCCCCCAGTAGTGAGCTGAGCTCATGGTAACTCAGAGTTGATTGGTCACAAATAGGAGGCTTTCTTTCATCCACGATAAGAATTCCCTCTACCCTTTGGAAGGTGATTTTCAAACTCCATGTTGATGATAGAGTGGTGAGCAGAGGCATTGCTGGGGAGGTAGGGAGAGATCATTCTTAACCAGGCCGCCGAGGACTCTGGGGGAATGGGACAGCCTCCTCTGAGATGGCTAAACAAATCCCCGTGGCCACTACTCGCAATGTGTAGGAATTCAGGCCTCTGTGACAGGAGGAGTGGAAGTATCACTAGATTGTGTCAGAAGACCAGGGATCCATTTCCAACTGTGTCACTAACTCATCGTGTGACCTTGTTGATTTGATGCCCACATCTCTCCCACCTATCCCCTTGTCTCCACTCATACAGTCACTACACTAGTTCAGACCTTAAGCACCTTTCACCTGGACTATCACAATAGCCTCCTAAGTGGCTCACCTAAGTCAGGTCTCCCTCCTCTCTACCTCATCTTCCCCAAAGCTGCCAAAGTGATTTTCCCAAAGCACAGCTCTAACCATGCCACTCCCCAGCTTAATAAGTTCTACTGGCCCTCTAGTGCCTTCAGAGCAAAATACACATTCCTGTGTTCGGCATGCAGAGCCCTTCATAACCTGCCTTCAACCTCGTTTCCTAGTCCCAATCATTTTGCAGTCTATGGGTCTGCCAAAGGGAACTTATTGCTGTTCCTTATCCCAGACCATCCCTCGTTCCTGTAACGCACTCCCTCCTCGCCTCTTCCTCTTAGAATGCCACCTTCTCCATGAGGCCTTTCCTCATCACCTGACCTACTGGCACTTTCCCTCCCTCTCAAAATTACCTTGCACTTTTTTTTCCTATATACCACCTCTCCACGTGTTTTCTCCTGCTATAGACTTTAAGTTTCTTGAAGGCAGAGACTGTCTCATTTTTTACTTTGTATCCTCAGAGCCCAATACAATGCATAGCACTTAGTAGGTACTTAACACATGCTTGTTTATTGATTGACTTGAGTAACTCACTTCCAATCTTCCTGCTTTGGTTTCCTGAATTGTAAAATGAGCTAGTTGAACCAAATGGTTCTTAGAAGACTTTTGTAGCTCTGACCTTCAATTCAATAAATGACTATTAGGCACTGTGCTATGTGAAGCCCTGGAAAAAAGAAAGACAAAAATAAATACATTCCCTTCTTTCAGAGTTTATTTTCTCTCGTCTGTGTTCTAAGGTTCTACGTTTTAGGTGACAGCGTTCCTTCCAGCTCTGATAGTCCACGTTCCATGGTTTAAACTTAGGTGATGTTGTGAAAAGAGCCCTGGACTTGGAGTCAGAGACCTAGGTTCTGGCCCAGCTTGGCCACATCCTACTTGTTTGGGCTTAGGCAACTCTCTGAACCTCAGTCTCCTCTTTTATAAAATGGAGATTAATATGGATCATATTCCTTAACTCCCATGGTTGTTACAAGGAGAGCACATTGTAAACCTCAAAGTTCTATAGAAATGAGAGTTCTTAGGGGCAGCTAGGTGGCTCAGTGGATAGAGCACCGGCCCTGAAGTCAGGAGGACCTGAGTTCAAATCCGGCCTCAGACCAAACACTTGACAGTACTAGCTGTGTGACCTAGGGCAAATCACTTAACCCCGACTCCCTCACTTAAAAAAAAAAATGAGAGTTCTTGAGTTCTCTTCTCAATCTGACATTCTGTGTTTCAGGTTCTAAAGTCTCTCTCAGTCCTAACAGTTTATGTTCTGTATTCTAAGGTCCTTTCCACCTCTATCATTCTATATTCTAAGGTCCCTTCAAGCTCTTACATTCCATGTTCTAAGGTGCCTTCGGGCTCTGACATTCTGTGTTCTGAGGTCCCTTCCATCTCTAATATTCTATGTTCTAAGCTCCTTTCTAGATCTGATATCCTATAATTACATGATCCAAATCCCTTTTCTACCACTTCCAAGAAAGAACACTAGAATGCCTCTTCTCCTGAGCTCTCCATTTCCCCATTGCCCTGGGATCCCATGTAATAGACCTAGTGCACTTTCCTTGAATTGTCTTTCAGAAAGTGGATATAAATACAATGAACATAAAACTTCTCTTTTTTTCCAGCCACTGACCTTTGGTTGAGATTGGCCCCATCCTCTGTACTCCCCCTCTCTCTCCTTAATGTGACTTAATGAGGGGCTGGTTCATGCTCTGCCCCCTCACTAGCCACCAAGACATACATACCTACCTCTGAGGGAAGCAGGGCTAATGATAGGGTCCTGGCTGGGGTGGGGGGGACTTCTTGCAATATTCTCTGGTCTCTTTGAGCCTCCATTACAAGACCACACAGCAAACTCTCACTGGCACTGAAGAGAGCCCTTGATTTACATTTTCCACTGAGGAAGGCATGTGGTGGGAGGCAGGGTGGGCCAGGGAGCCAGGATGCACTGGCCCAACTGTGGCCATTCATTCAGTCAAACATTGAACCAACCTTCCCCATGCCCTGCACCAGAGTACAATGTCTTTGTCTCTGTCTCTGTCACTCTGTCTGTCTCTTCTCACTTCAATCTGGGCTGCATAAGCAGCCACGCTAATCTTCCTTATATAGTAGGTGCTCTGATCATGTCTCTCTCCTACTCAAACACCTTTTAGTGACCTTCCCTGACCTACATCCAAACTCTTCAGCCTGGCAATCATAGGCTTATGGGGAGCAGCAGCATGCACTGTGTAAGTCTTTATTGTGCTATAGCTCCTATGCTAAGGGATATTAAAAAAAGAAAAACCTGGTCCCTGCCTTCAAAGAAGTTACAGTCTTTTGGAAGAATAAGACATGTACACAAATAATTCTAATAAAATCTAGAACACGAAGAGTACATATCAGAGGTATGAATAAGGTGCTCGTGCAACTTATCACTTCCTCTGAGGAGAATTAAGGTAGGCCTCCTGGAGGAGGCATTTGAGCCTCAAAGAATATGTAAAATTTCAACAAGTAGAGGTGGGGAGTGAGGTAGGTTGAAAGGGAATTTCAGCATTGGGACCAGATAGGGCAAAGACATAGGGAGAGAAAGGACATGTTTGGGAGACAGTGAGTCATCTGGTTGGCCTGAGTTTAGAGCATGTGAAGGGAATGACTGAATAAATGAGTGAATGGCATTTAGTAAGTATTTACTATGTGCTAATCCCTGGGAATACAAATACAAAAGCAGACCAGGCCCTGCTCTCGAAAAGCTTACGTTTTGGTAGGAGAGATAAGACATGCAGAAGGGGAGTGATGACTGGGGAAAGGAGTCCGTATCTGGGAAACCACAGATCTGGGGAGTAGAGCCACAGGTCAGCTGTATGACATGGTCTTTCTGCTGGCTACGGCAGATTATATGACTTGATTATAGTTCCCAGATCAAGAAAGGGAAAGGAAGTGGAGGCAAGCTATGCAAAGGGCAAACGGCAAGAAGATGGTTGGTGTAGATAGTTGGGGTAAACAACTGGATGGGATGTAAAGGAAGATAGTGGGAGAAGAGGCTGGCTGGGTCGGGTGATACCTGATTATGGAATACTTCGAGTGCCAGACTGAGATCTATCACCTTTGTTTGGTAAGCAGATTGGGAGCCTTTGAAAATTATTGAGCAAAGGAGAAATGTGACCAGTTCTGTGCATTAGGAAGATTAGTCTGGCAGCCTTTGCAAGATAGAAACTGGGAAAGACTGGAGAGAGGGAGACAGCTATTCCAAGCAGTCCTGGTGAAAGTTGATGAGGATCTGACACCAGGCAATGACCTCAGAGATGAAAATAAGGTGCATAAAAAAGATATTTCATGGGTAGAACTGAAAAGATGTAGCAACTAAATGTGAAGGATAAAGGTAAGGGGCAGTTAGGTGGCATAGTGGATAGAGCACTGGCCCTGAAGTCAGGAGGACCTGAGTTCAAGTCTGACTTCAGACCAAACACTTGACACTTACTAGCTGTGTGACCCTGGGCAAGTCACTTTAACCCCAACTGCCTAAAAGTAAAAAAAATTTTAAAAAATAAAGGATAAGGGTAGCATTAGAAATCACTCTGAAAGTGAAGTGAGAGGAATTTGGAGAACAAATATATACAATAACAACATTGCAAAAAGGAACTTTGAGAGGTTTAAGAACTTTGATCAATGAAATGACCAATATGATACCAGAAGACCCATAATGTTGCATGCTCACAACCTCCTGACAGAGAAGGCATTATGTACTCAATATGGAGAATGAGACGTGCATTTTCAGATGTGGTCAATGTGGGAGTTTGTTTTGCTTGATTATACATATTTGTTAAACTTTCTTTTTCTTTTTCAGGTTTTAATTTTCTTTTTCATTCTCTTTCCTACCTCAAGGGAAGTTAATTTTTTTTAAAAGGGCAGCTAGGTGGCACATTGGATAGAGCACTGGGCCTAGAATCAGAAAGACTCATCTTCCTGGGTTCCAATCCAGCCTCAGCCATTTACTCGCTATGTGACCCTGGGCAAGTTGCTTAACCCTGTTTGCCTCAGTTTCCTCATCTGTCAAATGAGCTGGAGGAGGAAATGGCAAACCACTCCAGTATCTTTGCCAAGAAAACCCCAAATGTGGTCAGAAAAAGTTGGACATGACTGAACAACAACAAATTTTTTAAAAAATTAATTTAGAATGACCAAAATTTTGAGCCTGAGTGACTAGAAGGGAATGATACCACTGACAAGTGGTATAGGCAAGTCAGGAAAATGACAAGGCTTGGAAGGAAGAAAATAGAATCATAACATTTAGATCAGCAAAGGTAGACATTATATAGGCCAGTGGTGTCCAACTCAAATAGAAACAAGGCCACTAATCCATATATAAGGATCCCTGAGGGCCACACATTTACCTAATTTTAAAATGTGATATTACCTATGTCTTTTTATTTATTTTGTTAACTATTTCCCAATTACATTTTAATGTTGTTCAGGCTGCACTCAGTGGGGTGTGGACTGCACGTAGCCCAATCTAGCTCAATTCTGTAATTTTATAGATAAAGAAACTGAGTCCCCAGTAAGCCAAATGTCCTGCCTAACATCAGAAAGCTAAAAATATCAGAGCTGGAATCCAACCCCAGGTTCTTTGACCACAAACACCAAGAATATAATGAAGGAAGTAATCCTCAAGTAGGGTCCTAGAGGATAGATACAATTTGAAGAAATAGAAGGTGCTCTAGGGAAGGGGTACGCAATGATGCAGAGGTGGGGAAATACAAAATCTGTTAGGACTTCAGTGAGGACCTCATCCTGGTTGGAAGTGGGATGTGATTACGAGAGGGCAGGGCAAGAGAAGGCCAGAGAGAGAGGCCGGGATCAGATTGTGGAGGATCCTGAATGCCAGGCTGAGGAATATGGGTTTGATCTCCATAACTGACTACTGGCCTACCCCGGGGGTTCTTGCTAGAGGGCTCATAGAATCACCGGACTTAGAATTGGAGAGACCTTTAGACATTTTCTAGTTTAGACCCCTCATTTTACAACCTGGGAAACTAAGCCCAGAGAATATCTCGTATTAGCCCAAGGTCACATAGGTAGTAAGAAGCAGAACCAGAATTGGAACCCAGGTCCTGTGGGTTCAGAAACTGAGGCCCAGCAAGGCAAAGCAAAGCAGATGGTTTTGACCTTTCTGGGCCCAACCCCAAAGCCAGCGTCCTTTACACTGCGCCATACGCTGACTCTTAAGAGGTCGGAAGGGAGGGCTGCGAATAAACTCACCACAGCCTGTTCCCAGAGGCAAGGTATTTAGCTCCAGATTCACCCAGACACAGGCTGAGACCACCAGGACCACAAACAAGTAAACACAGGGCTGCCAGTGAAGTGCAAACCCACACTTATCACGCCCACCCCAGGAATTTGCCATCGGTGCAGAGGACACAGACTGGCTAGCATGACCAGCTCAAACAAGGAGAACTGGCAGGTCCCTGAAGTTCAGGGCCCTGGGAAGAGATTTCTGAATGGGTTACACAATCCTTTACTGGAGAATTGGGCTGAGAAATGCCTGCACTGGGGATCAGGGGTCCTGGAGACCAGTCCTGGCTCTACCACTAATTCTTTGTGACTTTGGACAAGTTACTTCCTTCTCTGAGCTTCAGTTTTCCAACATGTAAGATTCAGAGGTTTAATTAGGTAGTTTCTTATCTTCCATCTATTTCTTTTTTTTTTCCGAGGCAATCATGGTTAAGTGACTCGTCCAAGCTCACACAGCTAGTGAGTGCCTGAGGCTGGATTTGAACTCAGGTCCCGCTGACTCCAGGGCCAGAGCTCTATCCACTACACCACCCAGCTGTCCATCTCCCATCTATTTCTGATAGTCTATGATTCTAGCCTAAGCTCTACCACAATCTTTCTGCATGACCTTTTCTTCACCTATGAAACGAATGTGCTGGATTTGGACTTGCAAAGCTTGGGTTCAAATCCCAGCTCTGCCATTTGCCACTTGTCACCTGTGTGACTTTGGATAAATCTCTGCACAAATATGTTTGGGTTTCATTTTTTTCACCTGTAAAATGAGGGTGTTGGACTACGTGACCTCTAAACTCCCTTCCATCTCTAAGCCTGTGAACTATAACTAGATGAGCCTCTTTCTATTCTTAAATTCTACGATCTATGGCTTACCCCTCATCGATCTCAGTTTCCCAAGAGAAATGGGGGTGAAAGGGAATAAGCATTTATACATCATTTACGATGTGCCAGGTGCTTTATAAATATCATCTCATTTGATCTTCACAACAACCTTGGGAGGTAGATGCTATTATTATCCCCATTTTATAGATAAAGAAACTGAGGCAGACAGAGGTTAAGTGACTTACCCAGGGTCACACAGCTAGTAAGTAAATGTTTGAGGCTGGATTTAAACTCAGGTGTTCCTGACTCCAGGCCCCGTGCCACCCTACTGCCTCAAATATTCAATGGACTGAACAGTTTCTAAGGTCCCTTCCAGCTCTGATATGATGTGTATGGCAGTATAGAACCTCATGAGGTGGGCCCAGAACTTAGCATTAGGTGACCTGGATCTGAACACCAGCTTGCTGGCTGTGCAACCACAGACCAGCTGTTTCGACTGGTCTGGGTTTCAGTTTTCTTCTCAGTAAAATTGGGGTGACAACATTCACACTCACCTCATGGGGCTGTTGTGAGGAAAGTACTTTTCAAATTGTAAAGTGATACAGAAATGTGAGCTGTTAGGAGTAAGCTTAACCTTCTGTGTTAGATACTCCCCAGAAAACCCTCAGAGTTCTCAAATACCCATCAAATACACTGAGGAAGGAATTCTTTGATCGGGCCTTGGCTTCCAAGTGGTGCCTTTATTTAAAGCAGTCACACTCTCCTGGGAAGAAGACGCTGTGGATGGGGATGCAAGAGAGGACAAACTGGGAGAACTGGACTCTGGGGAACTCCAATATTCAGTGCCTCGTCATTCTTTTCCCCTCTGCTGAAAGCCTATGTTTCTCCCTGGTCAGTTCAACAAACAGGCACTGTCTTAAGTGCCTACCGGGTGCAAGGCTCAGCCCTAAGGATGCAAAGATGAAAAAAACATCAGCTTCCTGCCCTCCAGGGGCTTACAACAGCTCGCAACTATAATATAAGAAAGAATGTGATGGCCACAAAGGAAAAATGACTCCAGGAAAATCAGAGGAAGGAGAGATCCCTTGCAGCTGAAATCACAGGGCGGGCTTCACAAAAGAGGCTTCACCTGGGCCTCAGAAGGGAAAAGGAGAGGGAGTGAAGATGAGAAAAGGATGCATCCAAAGCCTGTGCGAATGCGTGGAGGTGAGAAACAGGCAAGGTAAGATCAAGGGAAAGTAAACAGTCCAGTTTGGCTAGAATGTAGAGGGTGTGAATTCCTGGGGGACCTCAGACAAGCCGCAGCCTCTCTGGGCCTCTATAAAACGGAGGGTTAAACTCGGCCTCTGGGCTCGCTCTCTCTGTCTCTCTGTCTCTGTCTCTCTCTCTCTGTCTCTCTGTCTCTCTCTCTTTCTCCTCCCTCTTCTCATTCCCTCTTTCTATCTCTCTCCCTCTTTCTCTGTCTGTTTCTCCTCTCTTAGTTTCTCTCTGTGTCTCTTCTTTCTGTTTGTCTCTGTCTCTGTCTCTAGCTCTGTCTCTATCTCTCTGTCGTTGTCTTTCTGTCACTGTCTGTGTCTCTGTGTCTGTCTGTGTCTGTGTCTGTATCTCTCTGTCTCTCCGTCTGTCTCTCCCACTCTAGGTAAGTTGGGGCCACATTATGAATGGCCTTCAAAGCCAGGTCAAGAATTTGGAAGAGGTCATTTAGCCCTTGGAGTTTCCTGACAGACAAATCTGATTCTTTGTGTCCTGGGGAGAGCAGAGCCCTTTTGTAATTCTTTGCTTGTCTGTATGTAACGATGTAGAAGGGAGGGATCTGGATAGAGCAACCACCATGGGAAAGAGGTGATCTCAGTTTGGTTTGTGAACAAATAACTGAAAGCATGTTCTGCATCAAGGAGTAGAGGAACACTCAGGTAAGATATAGAACTCTCATAGTTCATTTGAGCCCATGTGGTTTAGTGGAAGAATCAAAGGACTTGGATTCAGAGTATTTGTGTGCCTGGGCCATCTTTTACACTCATTAGCTGTGTGACTATGGACAAATAACTTAACCTCTCTGGTCCTCCATTTCCTTATCTGGGAAATCAGGGGGTTGGACAAGAACTGGATAATCTCTAAGATCCCTTCCCACTGGAAATCCTATGATCCTTCCCTCTCAGAGAGCCTGGACACACTTGTATTATCTGCAACTCCAAAAAAGAAGTCTGTGTCATAAACTGATTGCTTCCTCCCTCTGCCTGTAAGTCCCAATGCTTCTCAGGCCTGCTTGGATCTCCCAAGAGACGCTGGAGGGTGGAGGTGAGTATGAGAACAGAGTTGGGCCAGGATGTCTTACACGCAAAGCAGCAGGGCAACGGATGCCATGCATGGCCACCCTGGGGATTGGCTGACTTTCCGGCATGGGGCACCCTCAGCCTTTCTCTCTCTCTACTCCCCACTGCCCTACTTGGGGCCAAATATCCATGTAGCACATAAATCTCCCCCTCCAGTCTTGCCCTGGCTTTCTAGGCTGCAGCAGCATCCACCATGCAAAAGCTATCCACAGTGCGTGATTCTGACATCCGTCTTACTTTCCCCTTTACTCGCCGCCCTCTCCCTCCAGATTCTTCCCCTTTTCATTATTAGTATATATAAAAAAAATTAAGCCGTTTTAATTATTTTCCATATTAGCAAACAGCCTGCTTCCATATGGTTGGGCCTGCCTACCGTTCCTCCTGCAACCCCCCTCTGCTTTTCCAAAATAACAAACCCCAAACGAGTCCCAGTTATTGAAAGGTCTTCTCTCCCCTCTTGTCAGGGAGTCTCAGCTTCATGAGACTGGAGTCTCCCACAGCCTGACTGTGCTGGGATCAGATCCAGTCCTTCAAGGGACCTTAGGGGAGATTCCATTGGAGACCTGTGTTGGAATTCTGCTTCTGACACTTACTTCTTAGTTGGCCCTCTCTGGGCCTCTGTTTCCTCCCTTGTAGAATAGAGATAATAATATCTCTCCTAACCAGGGTGGTCATGAGGAAAGCCTTTATAAAACCTTAGATTACTGTATAATTATAATAATATGTTTATGTATAAGATATATAATATATTAATATTATATATAATATAATAATAAATGTGTGCTGTTCTTGCTGTCATTATTAGTCCTCCACTAAGAGGAAGTATGGTATAGTGATAAAGAGAACCTGGGTTCAAGTCCCAACTCTGACATCTGCTGGCTGTGCGACACTTGAATGATGATGATGATAACTAGCATTTAGCTAGTTCTTTAAGGTTTGCAAAGCACCATATGTTTTATCTCAGTTGATATCCGCAACAACTCTGAAGTAGTTTTTACAATTTTACAGATGAGGAAACTAAGGTAAAAAGATTGATGACTTGCCCAAGGTCATACAACTAATAAGTGGTCTCAGGCAGGGTTCAAACTCAGGTCTTCCTAACTTCAATGCTCTATCTACTGCACCACCTACCTGCCTGTAAGTCATAATAAGACTCTTAAGATCATAGATTTAAAGCTAGAAAAGACCTTAGATGTCACCAAGTGCAACCTTATATATTTTACATATATAGTAACTGAGTCACAATTCAGTGCTCTAGGCACCTAAGACTACAAATTTTAGAGAAGGTGCCCACTTGCAGTGGTAGAAGGAATTTCCTCATCTGGGAATTTCCCATACCATTGAAATCACAAGTGCAGTCCCTATCTCATTCCTTCATCAAAGCTCTACTTTATCATGACCCAGAGAAGAGCCTGGGTTCTCAAAGACTTGTCTAGCAGAGCACAAGCTCTGACAGGTCCTACCAAGCTGGAAAGGCTTTGGGTATGGGCCTGGTAGCAGATTGTTTCTGTCATCCCTAGACCAGCCCAGCTAAGTTCAAGGCAACTCCTCATCAAAAGGAAACTTCTCCAGGAGGTTAGCTACTGGGTGACAAACTCTTTTTGGCCATAGAAACTCACAAGGGCTACCTACTAAGGCAAAGAAAGGCTTTGCTCTTTGTTGGTGGAAGAAAGGCCTAAGGAAGGCTTAGAATGTGATATTCTGTGCATGCCATCTTGGGGTGGCGGCAGGGATGAGATGGGGAGAAAATTTGGAACTCAAAATCTTGTGGAAGTGAATATTGAAAACTAAAAATAAATTAATTAATTAATTAAAAAAAGGAATGATAACTTCTCACTCAGTGCCCAGATAACTTTCTGAGACTAAGATTTGAATTGATTGAGGGAGTTTCCTTATTGGAAGTTTCTTATAACAATGAAGTCACAGATTTGATTTAGAAAATCTTTAGGGCATCTTAGCATTGCAGTCATTAAAAGGGAAACAGAGATTACTGATTTAGCTAGTTGATATTCAAGTTTAGTAGTGTGGTATGTCTGAATGAATCATGGACCCGGGGCCCAGAGACCTATTTCAAATCTCAGCAAATCATTTGACCTGTCTGACACTCTTTTTTTTCCTTATCTATATAATGGGGATAAAAATATTTGCAATGCCTATTTCCTAGGTTTGTTTTAAAAAGAAAATTCTTTGTAAATTGTAAAGTGCTAAATAAACATGAGCTATAATTATCAAGGTCTTAAAAAAAATGATATTCTGGAAGGTAAAGGAGCTAGGATTGCAACCAAGAATAACATGCTCAGCAAAACTGGGTATAATCCTATGGGGGGGGGAGTGGATATTTAATGAAATAGAGAACTTACAAGCATTTCTGATAAAAAGACCAGAGCTGAACTGAAAATTTGACATTCAAGCACTGGACTCAAGAGGCACACAAAAAGGTAAATATGAGTGAGAAATAATAAGGGACCAAAAAGTTACACTGTTTACATCATTATATAGAGAGATACTTGTAACCTCTCAGAACTTTATCATCACCAGGGTCTTAGAGAGAGTCTAATTAGAGAGCTTGGGGATGATTCTATTATATTTAGATGATCTCAAAAGAAGAATGGAAAGGTGGGGAAAAGCAATGCACTAGAAGAGGGAGAAAAATGGGGACAATTATGTTACATAAAAGAGGCATACAAAGAAGAGTTTATACACTGGAAGGTGTAGTGGGGAGGGATCAAGCAACACTTGAACTTTGCATTCATCTGAACTGAGTCAAGGAAAAAAGAAGACATACACACACAGCTAACTACAGATATCCATCATATCCAACAGGGAAACAAGAGGAAAAAGGACTAAGAAAAAGGTAGGTAGAGAATATTAAGGGGAGCGGTGGTTCAGAAGCAAAACAGAATCAAATTGGCAACAGAGTTTAAAAAAAGGCTAATTAGAATAGGATGGAAGGAAATGCACAGTTAGCAGTCTTAACTATAAATATGAATGTGATGAACTCATCATAAAACAGAAGAGAATATCTGAATAGATTAGAAACTAGAATCCAACAATAGGTTGTTTACAAAAACAAACTTGAAAAAGACACACATAGAGTTAAAATAAGGGGCTGTAGCAGGATTTATTATGTTTCAGTTGGAGTGGCAATCATGATCTCAGACAAAGCAAAAGCAAAAATAGCCCTAGTTAAAAGAGATAAACAGGGAAACCACATTTTGCTATAAGGTACCATGGAAAATGAATTAATATCAATACTAAGCATATATACACCAAATGGCATAGCATCCAAATTCTTGAAGGAAAAGTTAAATGAGTTACAGCAGGAAATAAGACAGTAAAATTATAATAGTGGGGGTCCTCAGTTTATCTCACTCAGACCTAGATAGATTTAACCATAAAATAAATAAGAAAGAAGTTAAAGAGATCAATAGAATTCTAGAAAAGTTAGATATGATAGACCTGTGGAGAATCCCAAATGGGAATAGAAAGGAATACATCTATTGCCCAGTTGCACATGGCATCTTTACAAAAATTGACCATGTATTGGGGCATAAGAAATTCAAACAAATGCAGAGAAGCAGAAATATTAAATGCATGTTTTTCTAATTTTCTAATTTCATAATGCAATAAAAAGTAAATTCAATAAAGGTTTTTCGAAACATAGCTTAATATTAATTGGAAACCAAATAATTTAATCCAAAAGAATGAGTTGGGTAAAGAAAAAAAATCATAGAATCAATAATTTTGTTAAAGATAATGACAACAATACGACAACAAAATGTAATTGGGAAATATTTAGTAAAATAAAATACAATAAGTTATAGAAAATATAAATATGTTGTCTTTTTAAAAAGTCAATATGTGGTCCAGAGACATCCTCATGGACAGTTTAGTGGCCCCCATTTCTGAATTTAACACCATCAGTCTATATAACATTTAGCACATGCTACTGAAGACTGTTCATTAACTTATTGGTGTCAGATTGGGTGGGTATAGAAAGGAGTAAGGCAGTGGTGCCTCCCAACTAGATTATAAACTACTTGAGGATATGAACTGAGTATCTTTTTGAATCCCCTGCAGGGTCTCACATAATAATCAATATGAACTCAATCATATGAGTCCATCTACTATCCCTTTGATTGACCAAGAAGTCTTAATAAGAGCCTCCCATCAACGTTCCCTTTCCTTTCCTCCTTCTCACATGGACTTGACCTTCTTCATCTAGACCCTCCCAAGAACACTCACCACTTTCCCATTCCAACTCTCAGGCCCTCTCCCCTTCCTCATAGTCCTGGGCCATGGTAGATAAGGCTATTCATGCTGCTTAAGAACAGAGAATCACCAACTACAACCCTTCTAATGAGATAAGGGACCACTAGTCCTTGCTACCTACCCTGACACTATATCCTCTGACCCATTAGGTCTTTTCTTCTGTCTTGCTGCTATGTTCTTCAAACCCCTGGGTACTGCCTTTCGTCTTGCTGATGCAAGGGTCCCTAGGCCTTGCCTTCCACTCTGCTTGTACACCCCCAGAACTATCAGGCCTTGTAGCTGAACCCTCTGTTATATGTTGTCTCCCTCAATTAGTAGGTGAGCTGCTTGAGAGCAGAGACTGTCTTCTTATTCTATTTTTATTCCCCAGACTTAGCACAATGATTGACACACAAGCTTGATCAATTCTTTTTCATTCATTTTTTTCATTCATTCATTCAGTGCATATACATAATAAATACCTAATATATTTGTTGAATTGACTTCTTGTTCTAGCTCTGATATTCTAGCCTGAAACTTTTAGTTTGAATTATGAAATCACAGAATTATAGAATTTCACAGATGGATGAGGCCTCAGCTGTCATCTAGTCTAAGCCATACGTGAAAAAGATCTCTGAAGAGTTCCAAAGAAGGAGAATTTATTCCCTTCCAAAGCAGCCTATTATCCTTTGGCATAGCTCTGCATGTTAGAAAGTTTCTTTCTCACATCTAGCCTAAATTTTTCTCTTTGCAACTAGGGTCCATCACTCCTGGCTTTTTCTGAAGTCAAAAAAACCATTTTTTTTAAAGTATGTTGAATTCCTCTTGGACACAATAGCCTTTCAAATATTTTAAGTCAGCTATGATGTCCCTCCTGAAACTTCTGTTCTCCAAGCTAACCATTCCCAGTTCCTTTAGCCAATTCTTATATTGCATGGACTCAAGGCCCTTCATCATTCTAGCTGCCTTTCTCTGGATATTCTTCAACATATCAATATCCTTCTCAAACTGTAGTATTCATTATACTCCACATATGGTCTGAAAAGGGCAAAGTATACAGGGACTATTATTGCATCTTTATTCCTGGAAGCTACACTTGTAATACAGCCCAAGATCAAATTAGCTTTTTTGGGCTACCATATTATACTCTTGACATACTGAGTTTTCAGGCCATGAAATCCTCCCAGATCTTTTGCAGACAAATTCCTAGATAACCACGTCAATCTTGTACTTGTGAAGTTGATTTTTTGAACCCATGTAAGGGTTTACATTTATCCTTCTCACATTTCCTTGTTTTAGGCTTAGCCCATCGATCTAGATGTCAGATGTCTTTGGATCCTGACTCTTATGATCCAGGCTATTAGATATTCCTTCCAGCTTTGTGCCATCTGCATATGCGATACACATGTGTTATAAGATCTGGCTTGGTGGTCTTTAGACCACCATGACAGTCTTCCCTTAATGGAGGCTGTAAGCTTATAGAACATAGACATGGAAAAGTAATGATAATAATATTTTTTGAAGGTTGATAAAGCTGTGTCCCTCAAATAATATTTTGTCTACTACCACCGGCTTATTTTTTTCTCTCTGATAACAAACCCCAAATCATATTTTGCCTTGAACCCTGGCATGCAATTCAGCCAGCTCCAAGGGGGCTATCCTAAATCACAGTATAAGAACCCCACTCTCAGAAGGGCACTTTAAAGCACCCCTTCCCTTCCAGCAGGAGCATACCTTCCTGCTGAATGCGCCCGTGCCTCTGTGCTCCCCGATGCAGCACCACCCTTACATGAGTTATACTCTACGTTAAGGTGCACGGTGAGTTGTATATTGGGTCTTTTCCTCTCTACCTTTCCCTTCTTCCCCACTGTTTGCAATGAAGTTTTGGATTTCACTGACTCCCATTGTTTCACATGTTATTCTCAGCATCAGAACTCATGAAGGTGTTGTTTTCCCCAATGTGTCTGCCTGGCCCATAGGCCTTCCCTCAGAAACAAGCTGGGCGCCTGAACAAGGACTTTACCTGTTGATAGCTGTACCTACACTGGAGGAGTATGGATGGGTGAGCCCAGTTGTAGAAAGCAGGGGTCATTAGAGGAACCTATGTTCCTCCCAGGAAGGACTCTTATGCCAGAAGACTATCACAAAACATGCCACCTATGCCTTCACATAAGATCCTGATAAATATGTTAAATAGCACAGGGCCAAGAATTGATCTCTGGGGCACACCACTACAGACTTTCTTTGACACCAATGCATTAATGACTATTCTTTGAGTCATTCAACACGTTTTGAATCCATTTAATTATATTATCTGCTAGTCCATGTTTCTCCACATTTTAAAAAAAATTTTAGGCAATTGGGGTTAAGTGACTTGCCCAGGGTCACACAGCTAGTAAGTGTCAAGTGTTTGGTCTGAGGCCGGATTTGAACTCAGGTTCTTCTGACTTCAGGGCCAGTGCTCTATCCACTGCGCCACCTAGCTGCCCCTCTCCACATTTTTCCCTAGCTTTTCCACAAGAGTAACATGAGATGTTTTATTAAACACTTTGTTAAATCAGGGCAAATTATATCTATAATGTTCTCCTGACTGACCCATTTAGTAACCCTATTGGAAAAGAAAATATTCTTGATGAAGCCATGCTGCCTTTGGGTGTTCACTGCCTCCTTTTCCAAATGTTAACTGACCACATTATTATTAAGTCATCCTAGAATTTTGACCAGAATCAAAGTGAAACTCATTGGTCTATAGTGTGCAAACTCTTTTCTCTTTCCCTTTTTGAAAATTAGGACATTTGCCCTTCCCTTGTCCTTCCATTCTTCATGATCTTTCCAATATCACTGACAGTGACTCAGCAATCACAGCTGTGAGTTCATTTACTATCTGAAAATGTAATTGATCTGGCCCAGGTGACTTGAATTCATCAAAGACAACTAGGTGCTTCCTTACCCTGTGCCAGCAGCTAGGAAGGTGGCATACTGAGAAAAGTGCTGGGCCTTGAGTCAAGAAGACCTGAGTTCAGAACCAACCTCAGACACTTACTAGCTATGTGGCCTTGGACAAGTCACTTAGTCTCTATGTGCCTCAGTTTCCTCAACTGTAAAACAAGGATAATAATACACCTACCCCATAGGATTGTGGTGAGGATCAAATGAGGCACAGGGCCTGGCATATAGTAGCTGCTCAATAAATGCTAGCTATTATTATTATTATTTAAAATGTGTATCAATCTACTTGAGTTGATTGTGGTAGCATGACATAGTAGAGTCTGGACCCCCTCAAATTTCCAATTCCCTATTAGTCCATTGGGTTCTGACATCTACAGTCTAGAGGTCCTTCTCCTTGGCAAAGAAGTCAAGCAAAGTAAGACTTAAGTGACTCTTCCTTCTCTTTTTGACCAGTTATCATCAGCCCATCCTCCCCAAGCATCAGTCTTTGATCCTCCTCTTTTCCTCAATAGAGCTTAAGAAAAAAAACAACAACAACCTTTTATTGTCCTTAGCTTTCCTATCAGCTTCAACTCATTGTGACCTTTGACACTTCGGACCCTCTTCTTACAATACCAAGCTACAGTTTTATATTAGTCCTCTGTGCCCTTTTAAAAAATCCAAGTTGGTTAGCAATATGCATCTATATTAAGAGAAATTCCCATTTTATTCCTCAGAAGGAATTGTTTCCCTTTGAAACTTCAGAATTCCCTTCTTGAGCATCTCTGATCTCCCCTAAACTGACTTCCCTGATAGAATCATTAGTCTCTGGGCTCATAGGACCATAGGCTTAGAGTTGGAAGGGAACTTTTAGGTCAACCAATAAAGCATCCTTATTTTACAGGTGAGGAAACAGGCTCAGGGAAGTGAAGGGACTTACCCAGGGTTACATAGCTTATAAGTAGCAGAATCTAGATTTGAATACAGGCCTTCTAACTCCAAATTCTTATCTCTTTTAACTAGACCATGTGGCCAATTCGATCCTTTCTGTCCTTCTTTTCCTTCCTGATGACTCCCCCTATTTAGGCATAGTATTGATAGAGACCTTAGAATATAGACTATTAGCAATTATATAGACGAAGAAACTGAAACTCAGAGAAGGGAAGAGACTGGACTGGAGTCGCAGAACTGAGACTAGAATCCAGGTCTTCTGACTCTAAGTCCTGAACTCCTTCCACTACCCCAGTCAGCTAGGAGGTCAGGCCTTGCTGATCCCTGGAAATCATCAGACCCTTCCTATTAGGCAAAACACGGCCAGAAATTATTATGGGCAGGACACAAGGAGTGGGGTCCATGACCTCTCGAATCATACTATCTTAGCCAGGTCCCCGTGGTCAAGAAGCCATGCGTTCACCAAATGTCCAAAGGACAGATGCTGGGGATCAAGTCAGGAAGAAGAGATACAGCAGGAATGTGGGTCAAAGGCCAAACAGGCCGCTGATGATCCATTCTAGCATGGGAGCAAAGAGCCCAGGCTTGGGAGTCAGGGATTTGGGTGCCAGTCCCTGGCCTGACACTAACTAGCTGCATGATCTTGTAGAAGCCACTTCCTTTCTCTGAACCTCAGTTTCCTCCTCTGTGGAGTAAGGTGAATTAATCCATGGAATCATCGGTTTAGAGCTGGAAGGGAACTTTGAAGTAAATCAGTATAGCATCCTCCTTTTACAGATGAGGAAAAGAATGACAGCCAGACATGTAAAGTAATTGGCCCAAAATCACCCAACTAGAAAGTGAAAGAGACAAGATTTGGACCTAGGTCCTCTACCTCCAAATTCATTCTTTTCTCTAGACCATGTTGCTAACTCAAAAGATCTCTTCCAGCTTTGATACTGGAATTCTGCTGTCTGTCTGTCTGTCTGTCTGCCTGTCTCTCTCTCTCTCTCTCTCACTCACACACACACACACACACACACACACACACACACACACACACACCCCAAAATGGATCAAAATATGTGTATTTTGCCATTAGAAACTTAGCCACAACCTATCATTCCAGCCTTATCTTTCATAATTCCCCAAACCACAGACCCTGGTCCAAGTCCTCAGCACTAGCGCCCATAATAGGCTCACTTCTGCCTGTGTGGTCTCAGGCAAGTCATTTAACTTGTCTTTACATCAGTTTCCACACTTGTAAAGTGAGGGGATTAGAACAGGTGGCTTTTAAGATCTTTCTGTCTGTAACTCCATGATCCTGTGATTGGTGAAAAAGATGTAGCACCCGTTATTCTGTTATTCACAGGTTCAAAATTCATAGGATGTTAGATCTGGAAAATACCTTGGAACTTAGAACACAGAATATCAGAGCTAGAAAGGACCTCAGAACACCGAATGTTAGAGTTTGAAGTGTCCTCAGAACACAGAATGATAGAGGGAAACTTGGAGATCACCTAATCCAACCTGCTCTTTTTATAAGCGGCATAGGTGTAAGCTGCATATACCCTTAGTGGGTACAGCATATGACATATGTGGACTTACAGCAACAGCAGCTCACACCAGCTCATATCTTGCCTTCCTTAAATGCATAGAAAGACAGAGTGTCCATTTACTCTTCCTTAACTAGAAAAAGAACATAGTGTGGTGCTATACTCAGAAACCAGCCCAGTGGTCCCATCAAAGTCTCTCTAACAGGTACGGGTGGAACATCGTCTCATTATGAAGGCACAAGCTGTCCACCCCAAAGCCACAGTGCTTCAAAATAGCCAGAGAAGCAAAAAAACCCTCACTGACAAGGTTCTGAATTCTGGCCTAGGACTTATTAAATAGGTGAACATATATATGTAAAAAATATAAAATTAATCTCCATGACTTCACCCACACCAGGAAAATTTCCTAGCTCAATCTCAATGGACTAAATCCAAAGAACTCAGGGGAACAGCATTTTGTAGACTCTCAGCCTATTTGCACATTGAGGAGGAAATGGAAAAGAAATTGATTAGGTTCCAATCACCCCCTGCAAATCTTCCCATCTGTCTGAAGTCAGGAAGGAGATAAGGGAAGATGTGCATGTGGGTAAATATGTTCTGGATCCTGATCCGTAGAGTTTAAGCTGAGAGGCCAAGAGTGGCAAGAAGAAGAAGACCCATCTCCCCACTCATGATTCACTACTCCTTCATGCTCTACATAGCTCACAGACCCGGCACCCTATAATCTACTTCACCAGCGACGCCCACCAAAATCACTGCTCCGGGTATGAATCTCACCTCTCCCATCTTGCTGTCTTTGATACCCACAGGTAGAGAGGTTCAGGTCATACCCCCCAGCAACCCAAAAAGTCCTATTTTCAAACCTAGCAGCGCCTTACCCAGATTTCAGATAATTACTCCAGCATAGAGAACCATAAGTCTCATTCCCATGGTCAATGGCTATTTGTCTCACACGGCAAACAAAGACCCTCATTTCTATCTACCACAGATCTACACCCTCTTACCTCAAAACACCCTTCCCTGGTGACCACTTTCTTGTATGTGCTGTCTTCCCCATGAGAATATAAGCTTCTTGGGGAAGGGGACTGTCTCTTTTAAAAAATATTTCTATCCCTAGTACCACAGCACATAGTAAGCACTTAATAAATGCTTTTTCATTCATTCATTTCATGCATTCACTCAAGGGCAAATGAAGAAGAAAAACAAGGAACTAGAAACCCGACTCCGGTTCTACCATTTACCACGTCTCCTCAAACTATTTCCTCTTGTGGGAAATTTCTAGTGAAAGGGGGGAAAGGGTTATTGTCAAAATCCCCATTACCATCATCATCATCACCTCAAGGCCAAAGAGCAGAATCATAACAATACTTTCAATAAGAGGTCAATGTGTATTGCACCAGTTCTATATAGATAAGGAAACTGAGGCCAGAGAAGTGACTTACTGGGGCAGCTAGGTGGCGTAGTACATAGAGCACCAGCCTTGGAGTCAGGAGGACCTGAGTTCAAATCCAGCCTCAGACACTTGATACTTACTAGCTGTGTGACTCTGGGCAAGTCACTTAACCCTGATTGTCTCACCAAAAAAGAAAGAAAGAAAGAAAGAAAGAAGTGACTTACTTTCCCAAGGTCAATTTGAAATTCTATCCACTAATCAGTGTCTCAATCCTCTATTAGAGGAATTGCTCCTTCTCCTTACTGGTCTTCTTCACAATAAATGGCCACTTCTGCCTCTCCCTACCTCCCATTCTTGGTTCCTTTTCCATGATCCCCCTCTGCAGCCTGGTGTCTTTTTGCTCCCTTTGCACTCAGGGAGTGTCCCTGTTTCTCATTAAAGTGACGCTGGATATTTTTGTCTCTCTGAGTACCATATTCTCTTGCCAACAAATAGTTTCAAATAGAAAAAATATGTCCAAAATTAAACTGGAAAATAGAAAATAAATATGAAAATGGGTTGAAGTGGTACATGCTCTTCTCAAAAATGGTGGAGAAAACCATTGGTACTCTCTCAACATACCTCAAAACCAAGTTGAACTATTTGCTCTTTAAATTGGGTTTGTTCATTTTGAGGTGATTGTGCAGCCAAATCAGGTGTTCCTAGCTCTGCTCCAGACATCATTCAATCCACAAACATTTTGCAAAGCCCAATGCCATTATTTTTTGATTCCTTAACCTTGTAAGAGTCCCATGAGGTGGTTTATATCAATTCATGTTATAGAGATGGGTGAAGTAAGGCTCAGAGATAACACTGACCCAATGAGAAACTAATCTGTGAGAAGTGATTTCATGGATACTAAGATGGTATCCCAAGCTGAAAAAATACCTCCCGTAGCTCCTTGCTAATGCCTTGAATTCAACCGGTGGAGCTTCGTTTTGTTTGTCCTCGTTCCCCTGGTATATATCAAAGCCCGGGGAAAGCAAAGTCATAAAACATAGAACAACAGAACTAGAATGTCCCTTAGAACATAGAACACAGTGGCAGAACTCAAAAGCCTTGTAGCACATAAAATGCAGCCTGAGCTGGGAGAAATCTTATGACATATAAATATTTTTTTAAAAAATCAAACTTGTTATTAAAACTTAATGTTGAACATTAATACTGCCAATTATACTTGCTTAGTACTTTATATTTAAACAATCTCACTTCAATACATAAAGTATCATAACAACTTTTAAAGTCCCCATCAGGATCCACTGTTCATTCTCATACACTTTTCCTCTTATATGGCCGTACTTGGTGTATTCTATTCTTCTTGTTCTGGCTTTTCTTCTTTGCATTATTTTATAGGATCATAGGGTCATAGATCATATTAGGAGAGTTGGAAGGGACTTCAGAAGCCATAGTCCAACCTCCTCACTTGACAAATGAAGAAACTGAGGTTCAGGAAAGGTTAAATGACACTCACAATCACTTCCTAGGATCCCAGAGATGGGATTTGGATCTAAATTCTCTGGGTCCAGAGACAGTGCTCTTTCTTTTTTTGTATTCCTCACCCTTGCTGATACCAAGGAAATTAGAATATTTCATTACACCAATGTACAACAATTTATTTAACCACTATTCTCTTCCTAGATGGTTAAAATAGTTTCACTTTTGTTGAAATTACATTTAATGCAGCTAGGTGGCTCAATGGATAGAAAGATGAGTTCAAACCCAGCCTCAGACACTTACTAGCTGTATGACCCTGGGCAAGTCACTTACCCTGTTTGCCTTAGTTTTCTCAACAGTAAAATGGTGGTCATAATAGTACCTACCTCCCAGGATTGTTGTGAGGATCAGCTGAGATAATATTTCTAAAGTTCTTGACACACAATAGATGCTTAATAAATGCTTATTTCTTTCATTCTTATGAAGATCTTTGAAAAGGTTTTAGTTTCTGCTGTATGTTTTAATACAATTTCCAAAATAATTTTTATTGTCAGGTTTCCGTACTTCAGTTTTCCTTCTCTTGTATAGTCTTGGTCCCCTGGAGTCAACCAGTACACTGGGCATCACTGAGACCAACGTCTTGTCCAGCTGGGGCGTCTCTTCAAATGGTGGATGGTTTTACAATATGCTGGTGATTATCTCCTCCAAAGGGATGTTCCACAGAATTCGTGGCCACATCCCGAACACAAAGCCAGCAGTTTCTCTTGGCCTTGTATTTGTGGTAGGCACGACCTGCCTTAAGAATGGGCTTATCAATATGACCTCCTCCAGCAATAACACCAACCACAGCTCTGTTTGCGGAGGAGATCCCTTTCTTAGCACCTGAAGGTAGCTTCACCCGTGTTTTCTTGGTTTCAGGATTGTGGGAAATCATTGTGGCATAGTTTCCAGACGCACGGCAAGCTTAATCCAGTCCCCAGGCTTTTCTTCAAGATAGCACACTATGGTCCCTTCAGGCACAGTGTCAACTGGGAGGACATTGCCAATGTTGAACTGAGCTTTCTTACCACAGTTCGCAAACTGGCCGGTACGGATGCCTTCAGCAGCAGTGAACAACTTTGTCCTCTTTTTAAATCGGTAAGGATCCCGGAAAGCTACTTTTGAAAGAGGAGCCCCTCAGCCTGGATCATGGATTATGTCCTTTACAATACCCTTAATGTAACCATGCCTCTCGGCGAAGTCGGCAGCCCGGAGCTTGGCGGCCCCTTTCCTGTGCTTCACATGAGCACGGAAGACAGAGCCCTCACCCTTCCTCTGACCACGATCACTGGGCCTATCTCGCGAGGTCTGGCTCTGGACTTGGTAGGAGCTCTGCTTTATTTTTTGATAGAATTTTCAAGCTACATTTCCAAAAATGGAATTGCTGATCAAAGTGTATGTTTATTTTTGTACCTTTACTGCATACTGACATTGCTCTCTGAAAAACAATTCTGCAAAGTTTGTAATTCTACCAGCAATGAGTAAGTGAGTTTCTCTACAACGTTGTACACAATGAATTTTAGCGCTTTTATTTTTGTCAGTTTTACAGGCCTTAAAGGGCACCTTAAAGTTAGAACATAATTTTTTAGGGATTTAAAACACAGGATGTTAGAGCTGGGAAGGAGCTTAGAGATCATTAAGTCCTCATTTTATAAATGGAAACTGAGGCCTAGCTAGTAAGTATCTGAGACAGGATTTGAACCCAAGTCTGTACTAATTCCAAGTCCAGCACTCTATCCACTACACCACCATAGCCTCTCCATTCCATAAGCTTAAGGTTGTGTCTCCTGTTTCCAATGAGCCTCTTGGCATTGAATCTAAGGCACAGTTCTAAAGTGGGCAAGTCCTTCCTAAGCAGGCTCTCAGCTCTTCCTTGGACACCAGTGGCCCAGATACCCACAGCCAGCTGGGGCCAACAGGTGGTCCTTGGAGGAAAGCCAGATAGGTACAGATGTTATCAATTAGACCACCTACCATATATCACAATATATAAGTCAGCCTTTGAAGGTGCAAATCAATCCTCCCTCAAAACTGAGTTCGACTGATGTCTGGGACATAGGGAAGACTCCATTCTTCATAGCATTGTTCATTTTGTTGTTACTGTTCAGTCACATTTGACTCTTCATGACCCTGTGGACCATACTGTCCATAAGGTTTTCCTGGCAAAGATACTGGAGTGGTTTGCCATTTCCTTTTCCAGTGGATTAAGGCAAGCAGAAGTTAAGTGACTTGCCCAGGGTCACAAAGCTAGTAAGTGTCTAAGGCCACATTTGAACTCAGGTCTTCCTGACTCTAGGTCCAGAGCTCTAGCGACTGAGCCCCTCAGCTGCCTCCTTGCTCAGTTAGGGCTGCCAAATAAAAGCCTGGACTTGACTCCCTGCTGCCTCTTACCTCTACCTGGGTTGCCTGGATACCTGCACAGTGAGGGTCTCAGCAACTGTCTTCAAGGAGGAGCCAATTAAACAATTTACATTGGGGAGGGAAAAAAGGAGAAAACAAGCATTTATTTAGTGCCAACTATGGGCCAGGCACTGCACTAAGCCCTCTTTTTAATTTAATTTTTATTTTTTTACACATATTATCTTATTTGATTTTCACAACAACCCTGGGAGGTATATGCTATTATTACCCCCATTTTATAGTTAAGGAAACTGAGCCACATAGCAGTTAAGTGATTTGTCCAGGGTCACACAGCTAACAAGTGTCTGAGGTCATATTTGATCTCATCTATCCACTACACCACCTAACCTCCCTTCCTCTAACATTGAATTGGTAAGGAAGGGGCAAGGATAAGACTGAATAACCCATATTTGTACAGTGGCTTATAAAGGAAGAGAGGTCATGCTGATCTTCACCTATTGGCAATGACTTAAGCAATTTTACTGTGGATCAATTACTCTGAGCACAACCAGGATCTGTCTACCTCAGGGTTCCCACTTCCTGCCTGCTGTGGTCCCCTCCCCAGGAGAGGAGTCTGATAACCCGGGAAGCACAGGAGCAGTGGTCAAACCCCGGGCCTAGGAGGTGGATGCTCAGGTCTGAGTACTAGCCAAAGGTCACACATGCTTTGTGTGACCTTGGCCATCCCACTGTTTTTCTTCACTACAAAACAAGCATCATAATACTTGTGCTGCCCACCCCACAAGGTCATTTTGAAGCTCAAATGAGGCAATGTATGTATACAAGTCACTAAGCACACCTCAAAACACCATTTATTGTCAGCGGAGCAGTTAGATGGCACAGCAGATAGATTGCTAGGCCTGGAATCAGGAAGACCTGAGTTCAACTGTGGCCTCAGATACTTGCCAGCTGTGTGACCCTGAACGAATCACTTGACCTCAATGGCAAAATGGGATTTCCCAGGGTTGTGAGTTAATGTTTGTACCTGGCACACATAAGGCACTATATAAATGTTAGCTATTGTTATTAGCTTTATTATTTTTCATTTCAATTCAATATTTGTTCAGTGCCTATTATGTGCTAGATGCTGCATTGAGGCTACAAGGACAAAAATAAAAACAGTCCTGTCTTCAGTCTTAATAATCAGAACCTGTAGGGCCCCACCCTGGGTCTGTGAGGAGGGGGGGGGAGGGAACGGACGGCGGCGGCGCGCCGTCCCCCCCCCCCACACGCACAAAAGAGTCTCTTATCTTTGAACCCAAAAGGAGCTAACAAACCCTAACAGACTCACCAAATGCTACATTGAGAATGGATCTTAGAATTCAGAATGCCAGAACTGGAGAGAACTTCAGATATTGAAGAACAACATCAGAGCAGAAGGAGGCCTTAAAACATAGAACATATGATATTAGAAATGTAAGGAACTTTTGAGATCATCATGTAAGATTGAAAGCCTATCAAATGAAGCTCAACGGAAGGATATTTCTGCTCCCTCCCTATCTCCCCGGTGCCCCCCCAAATCATCCTAGCAGCATTCTGCCCCCACCCCTTGCCTATCACCCATCATCCATCAGGGCCCCTGCTGGACACTACACCTACTTACTTAGCCCAACTCCTCACGTGGTTCCAATTTGGGTGATTTGCAACACCTGGCGCCTCAGCAGTAATCAACTCCAGTGTTGTTAATACCTTGTAAATCTGCCCCATTAAGCAGCAACACGTGCTCTGACTTTGCCTCTGTTGTAATTGAGGTTTCTGTTTTAATTAGAGGAAACCGCCTGAGGCCTAAACCATGAGCTACTAACAATAGTTATGAGCTGGCCCCAAATAGCCACACTCCCACCCCCAAGCCCAGAGCCCTTCCCTCTGGGAGGTAGGTTCTTGGAGAGAAGCAGAAGGTCTAACTCTTTGAATTATAGAGCCTTAAGCTCATAGAATAGTGAAATCTGAGAGCCCCTGCAGATCTCAGATATCATTTTGTGACTAAACTCTGACCCCACATGGGAATCAACTTTATGCAATACCTGATGGGTGGTTACCCAGCCTGTGCTTGGAGACTTCCAGTGACAAGGAGCTCATTGCCTCAGATAGCTTGTTCCATGGTTGATAGAAAGTTATTCTTTGTATGGTGATCCAATTGATGTCCTGGGAATTTCACCTCATTGACCCATAGTTCTGAGGCCAAATAGAACAAATCTGCTTCCTTTTCCCCATGACATCCTTTCAGATGTTTGAAGACAGCTCTTCAAGCAAAGGTTAAATCCTGGCTTCTGAAGTTTATTGTAGAAGACTCATGATTCATGGAAGGGTTGGAACCGGATGACTTCTAATGGAGTAGATGACTAGGGTTCAATTCTAACTCTGGGATGCTATGAGTTGTTTTTTTTAAAGTGATCATTCCCAATTATTCATGCCAACCCAAGGCCTAAAAATATGAAGGAGCAGAAAAGCCCCAAACCTCAGTTTCAAAGGCATGAGAATTTCTAATTATAGTGGGTTTTAGGAGATTATCAAGATGAATTTTTCTTGCAAAGGGCCCAAATGACTCAGGTGCAAGGCACCCTGAAGAAGACATGAGAGGCGGCATGGGACCGGCAAGTCAAACCATGGCCACCACCTTGACAAACACCTCCCTTTAGACCCTGACAGAGGCAGCCCAGGACCCTGAATTTAGGAACCTCAGGTAGCATGGGGACTTCTAGATGACTGAGCCTGATTCCAGCCTAGCACCTGTATCGGTCATCTGAGAATCAACCCTAGTGGTGAAGCCATGATTTCTGCGGGTGCAGAACACCATGGCTTCCCTCCATCTCCTCCTCAGCAGCCACAGCCACCGAAGATTCCCAAAGAAATTCCTGAGAGCACTATCATATGGTCCCCTATCAGAAGTGGATATAGTATAATCAGCAGAAATAAGATTAAATAGCATTCCAGCTTGTTTTATAGCTGCCCACTAAGGTTCCTGAGGCTTTTCCATTTGACTTCCCACTCAAACCTCGCGTGTTGTTTGCCCACAATTAGAATGTGAGCTCCCTGACAACATGGATTGTCTTACTTTTCTATTTGTGTCTCCAAAACTTAGGAAAGTGCATGGCACATAGTAAGTGATGAATAAATGCTCTCCCATTCATTCACTCATGATAGGGGGTACTAAAGATAACTCTATTTTTTCTGTACTCATCTCTCAATTGTCTGGCTGTTCAAAGATAGGGTAATCATCTTTAGCAGTTCAACAGTAGTGTGGAATACCCACTGGCCTTATATGGACCCTTAGATCCAAGACATTCCACATGGGATGACCATGGAAGCCCAGGCCTCCAAAAAGACAGATATTAGATTTCTTTCTCTCCTTTCCCCATCATCTGGTTCTCTTAAAGAAGTAAGGGTAAGTATAATGGAATAGCTCACATTTCTTTAGAACTTTACAGTTTGTAGCATATTTCCCTCATGATGGTTTCATGAACTGGATAGTAAGAATATCATCTTACAGAGCAGAAAATTGGTGCTCAGAGAAGGAAATGGCTTGCCAAAGGTTTTACACACACATACACACACACACACATATATGTGCACACACATACACATGTACATGTATATATGTACATATATATGTATACTATATATGCATGTATATATGTATATATGTATGCATATATATATACATGTATATCTTAGAGTATAGAAAATTGGGTCTCAGAGAGGGGAACTGGCTTGCCAAAAGTGATTTTTATTTATATATGCATGTATATATGTGAATTTGTATATATGTATGTGTTTATAGCATTGTGTAACCATAGATCATATATGATACTGTATACACACTATATATACATATACATAACCTACTAAGTAGCAGAGATGGGACTTGAACTCAGGCCTTTCTGACCCTAATCTCAGTGGTCTTTGTGGCCCTTGGCTGCTGATAAACTAACCTTGGGTTAACAAACCCCTGATCTAATAAACCCAGTCTCTCCAACTACTGGGTATTGTAAACTCCCTATTATCCATGTGCACTCTACCAACTGGAACTCTATATTAGATTTTTAGACTGTCTTTGACTCCAGTGATAGCCCCTCTGCACAATATACCCCAAGGAAGTCAAGGACAGAAAGTTCCCATATAGAGCAAAATACTCACAGCAGTACTTTTATGGTAGACAAAAAAAAAGAACAAATCCTATAAAAGAAATAGATATCTATCAATTGGGGAATGACTGAATGAATTGGGGCATGGCATAGCCAAGATGGTGGAGTAAAAGCAGTGACTTGCTTGAGCTTTTCCCCAAACCCCTCCAAATACCTGTAAAAATGACTCAACAAATTCTAGAGCAGCAGAACCCACAAAAAACAGAGTGAAACAAATTTCCAGCCCGAGACAACCTGGATGGTTGATCAGAAAGGTCTACTGTGCAGGGCCGGGAGAAGACCGCAGTTCAGTGTGGGCCACACCAGCAAAAACCGGGCCTCAGCGAACCCGGAGCAGGCCTCAGGGGACTGAATCAAGAAGAGCTGTGGCAGTTTCCAGACTTCTCAACTCACAAACACCAAAGACAGCTTAGAAGGTCAGCAGGAAAAGTCTGTCAGGGCTTGGTGAGAGAGGAGCTTGGTCCCAGCTCCAGTCCTGGCGCAGCCCCAGGGCGGTGGCTGCTTCTAGAGCTCTTGGCCCACAGAAGACAGGGAAACAAGTGGCTGATCAGAGGGGGATTGCAGGAATTTCTTTGCTGGTACTGAGGCAAGATTCTCTTGCTTTGCCCATGCTTGGATCTGAGTCGCAGTCCTGGGTGGTGGTCTTGGGGCAAGGAGGAGCATTGGCTCGGTGGAGCTTGTGGTGGCAGTGAAGAGGGAATTGTTTTCACAGTTCCAAGACAGAAAAGAGTGCTTGTGGTCACTCATAGACCAGAGTACAGGCCAGGAAAGGAGTAAAACCTCGCCCTTGATTGTACCACCTTGGAAGAACTGAAAATTTACAAGTCCCTGGAAGTATCTCTGAAAATAGCTGCACAAAACCCCTGAAGCGTGGGACAGTACGTTCTCAACACTGGAAGCAGACCTCTACCTTAACAAAGAGTTTATAACTCAAGTAATTGCCTGGGAACATGAGCAAACAGTGCAAAAGAAAAAAAATCAACTCAGATCATAGAATCTTACTTTGGTGACAAAGAAGATCAAAACATACACTCAGAAGAAGACAACAATGTCAAAGCTCCTACATCCAAAGCCTCCAAGAAAAATATGAATCGGTCCCAGGCCATGGAAGAGCTCAAAAAGGATTTTGAAAATCAAGTAAGAAAAGTAGAGGGAAAACTGGATAGAAAAATGAGGGTGATTCAAGAAAATCATGAAAAACAAGTCAACAGCTTGCTAAATGAGACCCCCCAAAATACAGAAGAAAATAATACCTTAAAAAATAACCTAACCCAAATGGCAAAAGAGGTCCAAAAAGTCAATGAGGATAAGAGTGCCTTAAGAAGCAGAATTGGCTAAATGGAAAAGGAAGTCCAAAAGTTAACTGAAGAAAATAAATCCTTAAAAATTAGAATGGAGCAAATGGAAGCTAGTGACTTTATGAGAAATCAAGACATTATAAAACAAAACCAAAAGAATTAAAAATTAGAAGACAATGTGAAATATCTCATTGGAAAAACAACTGACCTAGAAAATAGATCCAGGAGAGATAACTTAAAAATTATTGGACTACCTGAAAGCCATGATGGACAAAAGAACCTAGACATCATTTTTCAAGAAATTATCAAGTAAAACTGCCCTGATATTTTAGAACCAGAGGGTAAAATAAAAATAGAAAGAATCCACTGATCACTTCCTGAAACAGATCCCCAAAGGAAAACTCCTAGGAATATTATAGCCAAATTTCAGAGTTCCCAAGTCAAGGAGAAAATATTGCAAGCAGCCAGAAAGAAACAATTCAAGTACTGTGGAAACACAATCAGGATAACACAAGATTTAACAGCTTCTACATTAAGGGATCATAGGGGTTGGAATATGATATTCTGGAGGTCAAAGGAACTAGGATTACAGTCAAGAATCACCTCCCCAGCAAAACTGGGTATAATCCTTCAGGGGAAAAAATGGACATTCAGCGAAATAGAAGTCTTTCAAGCATTCTTGATGAAAAGACCAGAGCTGAATAGAAAATTTGACTTTCAAATACAAGACTCAAGAGAAGCATGAAAAGGTAAACAGGAAAAAAAAATAATAAGGCACTCATTAAAGTTGAACTGTTTACATTCCCACAGGGAAAAATGATATTTGTAACTCGTGAGACCTTTCTTAGTATTAGGGTAGCAAGAGGGAATATATATTGACAGAGGGCAGAAGGTGAGTTGAATATGAAGGGGTGATATCTAAAAAATAAAATTAAGGGGTGAGAGAGGATTATACTGGGAGAAGGAGAAAAGGAGAGGTAGAATGGGGTAAATTATCTCACATAAAAGAGGCAAGAAAAAGCTTTACCATGGAGAGAAAGAAGGGGGCAATGAGAGAGAATGAATGAATCTTACTCTCATTGGATTTGGCTTAAGGAGGGAATAACATACACACTCAATTGGCTATGGTAATCTGTCTTACCCCATGGGAAAATGGGGGGAAGGGGATAAGAGGTGGGGAATGATAGAAGGGAGGGCGGATTGGGGGAGGGGAAAATCAGAAGCAAACACTTTTGAGGAGGGACAGGGTCAAAGAAGAGAATAGAATAGATGGGGGTGGGATAGGATGAAGGGAAATACAGTTTTTCACAACATGGTTATTATGGAAGTGTTTTGCATGACTACACATGTATAACCTGCATCAAGTTGCTTGCCATCTCAATGAGGGTGGGTGGGCAGGGAGGAAGGGAGAGAATTTGGAACCCAAAGTTTTAAAAACAAATGTTAAAAATTGTTTTTACAGACAACTGGGAAATAAGATATACAGGCATTGGGGTATAGAAATCTATCCTGCCCTACAGGAAAATAGAAGGGGGAGGGGATAAGAGAAGGGGGAGGGATAGAAGGGAGGGCAGATCAAGGTAAGAGGTATTCAGAATGCATGCTGTCTTGGGCTGGGGGGAGGGGAGAGATGGGGAGAAAATTTGGAACTCAAGATCTTGTGGAAGTGAATGTTGAAAACTAAAAATAAATTTAAAAAAAGAAAATTTTTTAAATTATAAAAAAAGAAAAAAATGACTGAACAAATTGTCATATATGGATGCAATGGAATGCTACTATACTGTAAGAAATGTTGAATGTGAGGAAGTCAGAGAAACAAAGGAAACTGAGTCAGGGTAGAGTGAATAGAAGGAGGAACAATAGTTATGATGACAACAGAAATGTAAATAAAAACCACACTAAAAACAATCAAACTCTCATTAATTGTAATGATCAATCTTGGGTTCAGAGCATGGATGAAAAATAACTTCTTATGGGTAGAAAAATGGGGAGAACTATGGATGCAGAATGTGGTACATGCTGTCAAATTCTATAACTGTGTTGATTGGTTTTGCCTAAAGGTATTTCTTTATTATAAGGGAGGGTCCAATGATGGAAGTATTTATGGGAAATGACTGTAAGATTTTTTTTTAAAAAAGGCATCAGTAAAATTTTAAATATTTTTAGAGAGGATACCAGAATTGGAAGTAATTATAGAGATCATCTAATTCAACCCTTCCATTTACCATAGGAGAAAACTTGTTCAAGGTCATGCAGAAATTGAATGAGATCCAGGTGTCCTAATTTTCCCAGTATACTACCCTTTCCTCCATACCACACTGCTTTTCTTCATATCTCAGTTTCCTGAAAATTAGTAACCCCTATATGGAATATATGGAAACTCTCTATGAATCAAGATATTGCATTAACTAGAGGCCCATACCCTAGGCAGGCCAGAGAGCAGAGAGCTTAACCTTTCTGGTTTTTCCTTAGGAATTTTTAAAACGTCATATTCAATTATGTTAAATATTATGTCATTTCATTTCACAATCAAATAATTTGATTTGGATTTACAAGTGGAACTTTTATTTCTTGATGATTTCTAGATGTTTTGGTGTATTTTTACTCTCCTCCCATCTGTCATTTCCGCCTTTACTGTTCTCCCTGTAATATCCTAGTCTCTGGAAATCGTGATTAAAATCCATCTCAGCTGTCAGTCACACAGCTCCTCCAGGCTTAACTGAAGTGATCTCTGAGGTCTGTCCCTTCCATGTCTGATGTGCTTTATTCAAAGATCCCTTTCAGTTCTGACATCCTAGATTCTTAAGTTGCTTTCAAAGCCATTAACCCCTTCATTGATTCAACAAACATTTCTTAAGCTACTCCAATGTGTAGAGCACTCAACTTCTGCTGGAGAAGGTACAAAATGTAAATAAGACACCATCAGAATTTGAGAGTTGAATGGGGCTTCAGTGGTCACCTAGCCCAATCCATACACAGAAAAGGAATCTTCACTAATACATACCTGTGGTTCTCCAGTCTGTGCTTGATAACTTCCAAGTGGAGAGAATTCACCACCCCTTCAGAATTCCAGTTCCACCTTTGGACAGCTGTCATTGTCAGGAGGATTTTCTCTGCATCAAGATTAAATTTGCTTCCTTGCAATTTCTACCCATGATGCCAGCACTGTGAAGCTAACCAACCAAATCAGCAAGCATTTCTTAAGCACTTACCACATGTCAAACATTGTGATAAGAAAAAAAAAAAAAACAAAACCAGACCCTTCCTTCAAGGAGTATACTACATTCTAATGGGGGAGAAAACGTGTACGTTCAGAGGCACCTAGATGGCACATACAAAGTAGATACAAGATGGCCTTAGAGAAGAAAAGCTTCCTGAAGAAGATAGCAGGCCAGGTTATAAAGAGCTTTAAATGTCAAACAGAGGGATTCATTGTTGATCCTAGAGGTAAATTAGAACTACAGGAGGTTATTGACTTAGGGAGGTGATTTGGTCAAGTCACTGCTTTAGGGAAATCACTTTGGCAGCTGTATTGAGGTTGGATGAGAATGGGAGAACTTTAGGCTGTTGCAATAGTTGAAGTGATAAATGATGGGAGCTGTGTGAGCAGAGAGAAGGGAACATTCACAAGAGATGTCATGGAGACAGAAATGATAAGATATGGCAAAAGACTGGATATATGGGGTAAGATGAGGAGACGAGGAAGATACCAAGATCGCAAACCTAGAGGACCAAAGAACAAAATGGTACCCCTGGTAGTTATAGGAACATTCCATAGAGGAACCAAACAGAACAAAACTAATCTCTCCTCCACACAACAGCCCTTTAAATACTTACACATGCCTATCATGTCTCTCCTGAGTCTTTTCTTCTGCAGGCTTGTGCTTTCCTAGTTCCTGCATCCAGTTCTCATGTGACATAGACTCAAGGCCCTACATCATCCTGGTTGTTCTCCTCTTAATACTCTCCAGTTTATCCATGACCTTCTTAAACTGGGTGGGCCGAACAGAGCAGTCTACTTGAGGTTTGACAAGGGCAAAGGACAGTGGGATAACCACTTCTTTATTCTGGGAAGACATGCCTCCCTTAATGAAGCCCAGGAGCAGTTTAGCTTTTTTTTTTTTTTTTTTGGTCTGACACATCACACTGCTGACTCATATTGAGCTTGTAGTCCACCAAAACCTTCAAATCTTTCTCAGGCAAACTGCTATGTAACTTTGCCACCTTCACGTACTATGAAGATGATTTCTTGTACCCAAGTATAAGACTTTATATTCATCTCCCTTGCCCCTTCTTGGAAAACCAGGATATGGGGGAAATGAAATAAAAGAAGCTTACACGAGAGATGTCACAGAGACAGAAACGAGAAGATTTTTGAAAAAAAACTTCCTTATCTCCCAAACTTGCTTCCATCTCCTAATTTTCCTGTTTCTCCAATATTCTTCCAGTCCCTCAGATTTGAAACCTGTGCTAATCTTCAACTTCCTCACTTCCCTAACCTGTTAAAGCTGATCAATGGCCAAGTCCTATCAACATTACCTGCCCAATATCCCTTGCATCTGCCCCCTCCTTGGCCCTCAACCCCTGTCTCCTACAAACTCAGGCTTTCATTGTTGTTATTCATTCTTTATACTTGAAGAGGACCAATGACATTATGATGCTAGGATCAAGGTACAGTGTGTCCAGCTGTGGCTGATCAGTCCAATACAAGCTCAGAAGGCTGTACCACAGGTTGGACACAAATAGTCCATTTGAACATTTGGGGTGAAGATGTCTCTAGATTTGTGCATCTCACATTTTCCTTTGTGCTACTATAATTCTGCTTTGGACTAATTTGGGATGATAAGGGGATGGTCCTATGCCAGTGTCTCCCATGTCTCACACCTGATACTAAAGTTCTTCAGAGAGGCCTTGAGAGTGCGCTTGTGCTGCTTATTCTGACGTCTATGTGAGCACTTGGCCTTGTGTGAGTTCTCCATAAAATAGTCTTTTAGGTTAATTTATGTTTGCCATTCAGGCTATATGGCCAGCCCATTGGAGTGGTGCTCTCTGCAGTAGAGTTTGAATGCTTGGCAGTTCAGCTTGAGAGAGAACCTCACTGTCTGGTACATTATCATACAGAAGATCTTCAGAATCTTCCTAAGACAATTCAAATGGAAGTGGTTAAATTTTTTGGCATGGGGCTGATAGACTGTCCAGGTTTCATGGGCATGCAACAGTAAAGCCAACACACCAGCTCTGCAGACCTTCAGCTTGATAGGCAGCCTAATATCTCTTCTCTCCCACATTTTCCTTCAGAGCCTCCCAAACGCTGAGCTGACTCTGACAGTGCCTACATCAACCTCATCATCTATATGGCTTTCATTACTTCTCATCTGGATAACTACATATTTCAGAATCTCCTCCTCCAAACAATCCTGCTGTCCAAAACTCCCATTGCCTATTGAGTAAGGTCCAAGCTCCTTAGCATAGCCTTCAAGCCCCACCCCCCAGCTATCTACACCCCACCTCTCTAACACCTCCCCTCAATGTACAGTGTACTCCAACAAAGTTGGACTACTTACTGTCCCTTCTACCTACTCATTGCTCTCTCATCTTCTGGCCTTTTTGCTCATCCATTCAGAATCATGGAATGTCAGAGCTAGCAGGGATCTTAGAGATTATTTTGATCCTCACTTTACAGAGAAACTGAGATAATCTTTACACATATCAAATTGGCAAAAATGATTTTTAAAAATGGAAACAGGCAAGTTGGAGGGTTTCTGGGAAATCAATTATAGTCAGATTAATATATGGTAGGCAGAGCTGTGAATTGATTAAACTACTCTGAAACATAATTTGGAGCCATGAGAAAAATTACTGTGTCCATATCCTTTATTCCAACAATCCCACTACTGGATATATGCTTAAAGAGGTCAGTACAAAAAGAAATGTCTCACATATAATAAAGTGATCATAGCAACACTCACTGCTGTAGCAAAAAAACAAAACAAAATAAAAAACTGAAAATAAAGGCAGCCCCCTTCAATGGGGAATAATTGAACAAACTGTGACATGTGAGTGCACTGGACTATTATTGTGTCATAAGAAGTGATAACTATAAGGAAGTTGGAGAAACATGGGAAGACTTTTACGAACCCAAACGGGCAAAGAAAACATAATCAAAAGAGCTATAGATATAATTACTAAAACCTTGTGAAGTAAAACAACACTAAAAGGAAACTGAAGTGAGAGTGATTAGAATAAAGAATCTTGGTTCTGCAGGAGAAAAGATATAACTTATAGTGCGCCTCCAGTGGAAGGGTTGAGAATTGCAGGAGCTGAATGTGGCCAACACTGTGAGACCACCTTATTTTGTCAGTAAGTGATGCTTAATTGTTTTTCTTTGTTATGAGGCAAGGTTGGGGTGTGGGGGGGGGTATATCAGGAAATGACTAGTATATTTTTTAAAAACAAACAAAAGATATCCATTTTAAAAGAAAGGAAGGAAGATACAGAGAGAAAAAGAAAGAAAAAAGCAAGAGAGGGAGGGAGAAAAGAAAGAAAAAGGGAAAGAAGGAAGGAAGGAAGAATGAAGGGGGGGGGGGAAGGCCCTGAAAGTTTAAGTGACTTTCCCAGAGTCACACAGGAGACAAGGAGAAAAGTGTGGATTCTAACCCAGGCTTTCTAACTCTAAATCCAGTGTTCTTTCATCTATACCACATTACCTGGAAAGCCCTACTTTGTCTCTCTTCCTTGTCACCAACACTTACTCCCCTACCTGCCTATTGAAATTCTACCTATCCATTAAGGCTCAGATCAAATGCTATCTTCTTCAGGAAGCTTGTCCCTGACTCCACCGATCACAGATGATCTTTTCTTCCTCCAACATTACATAGAACATCATACCTGTCTTTTATTTTTATTATGTTCGAGTCTGTGTCATCATTATTGTATAGTATTGTATATTTGTGCATGTGCTATATCCTTCTATAGGTTTTGGACTCCAAGAAGACAACAGATCTTATTTATCTTTGTATCTCAGATATAAGCATAGAAACATGCCCATGGAGGTGCTCAGTAAATGGTTATTGAATTGATATAATGTTCTCCATGAAGCCCTTTGGATTCCTCCCAGCCAAAAGAGGTCTTCCTCTTCTAAATTAACAGTACTTTTATGTGTCTCATTCATTTCCATGTTCTATTTTATACTGTTGTTAAATATAATAATGCAATAGGGGAATTAATATAGCATTTTATTGTTCATAAAGTCTTTATACACATTATCTGATTGAGTCTTTTAAGAACTCTGGGAGGCAGTTATTATCATTACAGTTATACCACCCTCTATGGTCTACTTCCCCAACTCCTGCTCACATTGGCAGATTGGGACCCCAGAGGGCAACTGACGTCTCCTCTAAAGGTTTTAGGGTTATCCACCCTCTATGGGCTACTTCCCCAACTCCTGCTCACATTGTTACATTGGGACCCCAGAGGGCAAGTGACTTCTCCTCTAAAAGTTTTAGGGTTAACACTGAAGGTGACTGGAATTTCTAATACTGCAGGTTCTAAGCCCCCATGCGGTACATTATCAATCAACCAATATAATTCTATTAACTTTTAGAAAAATGATTTACTGAGAACATATAGTAAGAACAGTATCAATGCAGTTACATCCAAACTGGGGGCTCACTCTCTTCTTGCACATACAAGGCCCCTGGAAAGAGTGGACTTCAAACATAAAATTAAAAGACAGTGGGGCATACATTTAAGAAGCATGTATAGCCAAGGGGTACTGCTAAATTACTGATCTTGCAAGTCTTTTTTCTCCCTTTGTGGAGTCTTCATGAGATAAAGGGGAATAGCTTTGGGGCTTTAAGGAATATCCTTTGGGGACTAGCTGAACAGTGTGACATGTGAATGCACTGAAATATTATTATGCCATAAGAAACAATGACCATGAGAATTTGGAGAAACATGGGAAGACTTTTATAAACCAATACAGAGCAAAGAAAACGTAATCAAAAGAGCAATAGACATAACTACTAAAACAATGTAAAGAAAAAACAATACTGAAAAAACGAAACTGAAATGAGAATAATTGCAATGATGAATCTTGGTTATGCATAAGAGAGGATGTGACTTATAGTGTGCCCCCAGTGGAAGGATTGAGGATTGCAGGAGCCAAATGTGGCCAACACTGTGAGACCTGGTTATTTTGTCAGTAAGTGAGGCTTAATTGTTTTCCTTTGTTAGGAGGCAAGGTTCAGTGGAGGAAAAGTATATCAGGAAATGACTTAGCTGTAACTCTTACTTGGGCTCAGTATCAATCTCTTTCTAGAGTCTATTTTGCAATTCTCTCCAAGACAAGGGGTCTAAATCCTTGAAGCCACCACCATTTTGGGGTGGCTGTCTTTCTACATCCTTTTGAAAATGCTTCCTTTGCAATTGGCCACTCTAACTGTCTCTGGTGGACTCTACCAATTCTGCTTGTTGAGAGGACCTTTGATGCCTTTTCTGACCTTTCAAAGTTCAGAAGATCATAAACTGACCCATCTTTGGATACTAAGTTGCCTAAAGCCAAGGAAGAACAAATACAGAAGAAATAAGGGTGTCTTGTGCTCACAGACATGTGGAGGCCAGGGGGAGAATGATGCTTGCTCACATCCCCCTACCTAACAGCTCACGGCAGAAAGGATAGAGAGAGCTACAGATTGGCATCATCTCTTTTGTATTTGAATTTGGTTCTAAATTGTTGATTCTTCCAACTCCCCAGCCAATTAGAAGATTTCAACATCAAACCATACCAACCTCTTAATCATTCAAGAAACTAGTTCTCTAAAGTTCCACATGTTGGATTGGAACCAAGCAGGATATAGCTGAGCATCCTCTTCGGCCAGGAAAGGCAAATCTGATCATGTGGTAAGGATTGGGCCTTCATTGACTGGTCCCCTATTATGCTAGTGTTATCATAGTTATTTATTTAATTTTATGGGGAGTGGTGTCTCCAGACCTATGATTTCATTGATATAGGAAATGCCCAGTGAGGAAACTGCCTCTACCAATGCAAATCAGCAAATGTCCTATAATTTATTCTTTTTTTGTTTTTTGGCAAGGCAATCAAGGTTAAGTGACTTGCCCAGGGCCACACAGCTAGTCAGTGTCAAGTGCCTGAGGATAGATTTGAACTGAGGTCCTCCTGACACCAGGGCCGGTGCTCTATCCACTGTGTCACCTAGCTGCCTCTGTACTTTATTCTTAAATAATTACCCAGAGCGCTAAAATAGACCCAGTCAGAATATGTCAGAGGCAATTCTTCAGTCAGTTGATAAACATGTATTAAGTAGCTACTATGCATTGGGCACTGTGCTAAGTGCTGGGGATATAAAAAGGGGCAAAAGACAGTCCTTACCCTAAAGGATTTCATACTCTAATGAGGGAGACAACAACAGGCAAATAAATATGTATGAACATATACATATAGGATACATATAGGATAAATAGGAAATAATTTTAAAGGGGAAGTACTAGAATTCAGAGGGGTTGGGAAAGGCTTTCTATGAAATTTGTGATACAAAGGAAAGGCAGAGACGGTAGGTATTGTGTAGGGGCCACCCACTTCACATGCCGTTGTCCCCTTGGGATTTAAGGAAGAGCGTTTTGCAGAGGGGAGTAAAGTTCTCCCCTGAATTCTTGACCAATAACCAACCCTTTCCCAACTTCAGGGTGAAGAAGGAGGGGCAGTGCATACAAGGGCTGCTGGAGAGCGATATCCATGTCTTCCCTGTCTCCTGAAGGAACTTTGGAAGTCTGGGCAGACGGCTGAGCAGTTTCTGAAGTCTGAAATTCTAGGGCTGAGTGGGGAGCAATGCATTTAGTGCAAGAAGAAGAGAAAGCAAGCCCCTTAGAGAGGAAGAAGGGGAACAGCGCTGAGAATTTGGTGTCACCTGAACATGGTGATGGCCATAGGCCCAGGAAAGAGAGGACTTGAGCCCTTCTGATTCCCTAGCAGCTGGGTAGTGCAGTGGATAGAGCCCTAAACCTGCAGTCAGGAAGACCTGAGTTCAAATTCCGCCTCACTTACTATCTATGTGAGCCTGAACTAGTCACCTAACCTCTATCTGCCTCAATTTCCTCAACTGTGAATGGATGTTATAATAGCGCTTGCCTCCCAAAGTTACTGTGGGGATCAAATGAGATGATATTTGTAAAGCACAGCTTGGCACAAGTGCTTGTTCCTTTCCCCCTTCTTGTACCCAACCTCCCACACTGCCTCTCATTCCCATTTTCTATGTAGCATTAAAGAGTTTACCCAAGAAGGTAGCTAGGTGGTTCAGTGGATAGAGCACTGGGCCTGGAGTCAGGAAGACCTGAGTTCAAATCATGCCTCAGACACTTACTAGCTATGTGACCCCGGGCGAGTCACTTAACTTTTGTTTGTCTAATCCACTAGAGAAGGAAGTGGCAAACCACTCCAGTATTTTTACCAAGAAAACCTCATGGGCAGTACAGTCACAAAAGGTCAGCTACAACTGGGTGACTGGACAACAACAACAACAGAAGCTCACCTGTAATCACACAATGGTGAGTTTGGGAGGTGAAATTCACACCTAGCTCCAATCCAGCATTCTTTCTACCCCACCACATTCTTTCTTCATCCAAGCATATGTCATATACCTCCTACCTGATCATAACCCCCAAGGGCAGGAAAGGTAAGCTCACTGGTTTTGGAGTTAGGAGTCAGATCTATTTTTAACACTGGCTAGCTGAGTGAGAGGTAGGGCGCTGCATATCTTTGAGCCTCAGTTTCCTCATCTGTAAAATGAGAATAACAATACCTGTGCTACCTAACATAGCTCACTGAGTAGTTGTGAAGAAGGTGCTTTGTAAAACTGAAGGCACTCTACAAATACGGGCTGATCATGTCAATTATTATTATAATTTCTCCATGTATCTCCCTCCATAACAAAGACAGCCTAAGAGAATCACTCTGGTGTCAGGGAAGAGCAATGAGGCTAGAAGCGGGAGAGCCGGGATTGAGTCTTAGCCTTAATCCTTCCCAATTGTGTGGGCTACTTCACCTGCCCAAGCCTCAGTCTCCTTATCTGTAAAATGAGTGGGCAGGAATGATGATACCACTGATTTCTTCCTAGGACTGTTATGAAGAAAGCATGGGTTTATACTTGGAAGCCCTCAAGAAATACAAACATCACACATAGTAGATATCCAATAATGTTTGTTTATTGTTGAAATTGTTGAACCTCCATTTTTCTTTTTTTTTTACTTTTTTATTCATTTTGAGGTTAAATACAAAACAAGAAAACAAAAAAAAAGATTTCCATGTACACAGCAGAATATGAGAGGATTCAATATAAAACAATAACTTTCCATTTCTTGAAAACCTATGTAATAAATCCTACACATTGTTTTCAAAGTTACCCAGTTTTTCTGTGCTTCCTTCTAGGTTTTCTTTTGTTATCTGAGGTGTAATTTTATTTTATTTTTTTCCTTTCCCTCTTCCACCCCGCCCCAGGCTACAATTGACCGTGAATATATATACATCTACATATATATCTATAAACACACATTTATATATATGTACATACACACACACACACATATATGTAAGACTATATGAGGGGTATAGCCTTAATAAAAGGATTTGTTCTATAAAACTTGGACTCAGTTAAAAGGCCATACCCAAGGACCTAGAAGACCACATGTGCCCTCAAGGCCGCAGGTTCCCCACCCCTGGACTATACTATGCATATTTCTATTTGTCAGTTCTCTCTCTGGAGGTGAATAGCATCTTCCTTCATAGATCCAAGTCTTTCCATGTTTTTCTAAGTCAACCAGCTCATTTCTTAGATCACAGCAGTATTCTATCAAAATCATATCCTATCTGAGAGATTGTCTCTGAAAATCCTTTCCCAATTTTCTTTTTTCCTTCTAGTCATGGCTACATTGATTTTATTTATACAAAAAAATTAATTTAAAATAATAGAAATTATCCATTTTACACTTCAACAATGCTCTTGCCTTATAATATAGTTTAAGATCTGGTACTGCTGAATCTCCTTTCTCTACATTTTTTCCTTAGTTTCTTTGAAATTCTTGACCTTTTGTTCTTCCAAATAAATTTTGTTATTCTTTTTTCTAACTCAGTAAAATAATTTTTGAACTTCCATTTTTCCAGGATCCTGGACCTCAAGGACAGTCCTGATGAGAGTGCCTGGGATGGGGTGGGGAGGGGTGGGTCCCAGTGACAGGATCCTCTCCCCAATCCTTGCTCTTGAGCACTGGCCCATACTTCAGGCTCATTGGCACAGGTATGGGATCAATGGGATTCTTTGGAGATGAATAAGGCTCAGGAGAAAATTTTTTTAGGACAAGACAAGAAATAAAGCAACCCAGAGTGAGGGGCAGGAGTCCTCATTATAGTTTCTGCTGCCTAAACTTATTCAGATATATGAGGCAGCAGATCGTAGTAGGATGATTGCTGGAGTTTGGAGTCAGAAGGCCTGAATTCAAATCCTGACTCTTCTACCTGTTGTCACATGACAAGAGCAAGCCACTTAATCACTCAGATCCTCAGTTTTCTCATCTGCAAAATAGCACCTTGGAAGCATGTACAGAGTGCCCTAAAATCTTAGTGCAATTTAAATATATTAAAGCTTAAAACTGTACTAAGACTTTTGAGACACCCTGTATTTAATGCCGATTGGGATCTTAGAGGTCATTTCATCCAACTCTCCTCATTTTAGACATGAGGAAACTGAGATTCAAGGAGATTAAGGCCTTTATATTATCACAGTATCATAGATCCACAGTCAGGATGAACCTAAGAGTCTATCTCATCTAAGCCACACATTTTACAGATGAGGAAACTGAGGCACAGGGATGTTGAGTGGCCTGTCCATGGTCATGCAAGTAGTAAGTGCCAGAGGTAGATCTGAGCCAGAGCTGGTGCTCTTTCTACTCTATCATGCTTCCTTGCCCAGAGTCTTATGCCTAAAATTAGGGTTTGAACCCCAAGAAAGTAATCCTTGCACTCCCTCCCTTCCAGGGTTGTTGTGAGAAAAGCCTTTAGCAAACTTTCAAGTGATAGAGAAATAAGAGCTATTATTATCCTCAGACTCGAATTCCAGTGGGTTGAGGGGAGCAGTACTCTGAGTGTGGTCTTCCCTTCCAACAACAGTGACTTGGCTAATGAGGTGAAGTAATAAAGCCCAATGTTGCATATTCACTTTACTGGAGCAGCACATACTTATTTTCAAAAGGAGCAGAGAATAGCTGTAGGAAGTTACAGTCAGGCAGATATGGGTTCTAATATAAGGAAAACTTGCCTCACTATTAGAGAAATCTACAAGCAAAGCAAGGGGTCTTCAGGGGTGGTGAGTGCCTCTCACTGAAGTTGGGCAGCTGCTTCATTAGGGAAGCTGTAGGAGGGATTCCTGCTCAGGTAGGAATATATACCTGTAGTTTCTAGGGTATGAGGCTAGAGATGGTCTTAAAGGCCATTTCTTAAAGTCCAGCCCTCTCATTTAGCTAATGAAAACCTAAGGCCCAGGATAGTGAGGTCAGTTGCCCAAGCTCCCCCAGCTCAAAGGCAGATGAGTCAGAATCTGATTCTAGGTCCCCTGACCTCAAATGCAGAGGTCTTTTTTTTTAAACACAGTATCCAGCACACAGTAAACATATGCATCTATCTATCTGTCTATCTATCTATCTGTCTGTCTGTCTGTTCATTTTCCCACATATCCATTTATCCATCTATCCACCTATCTATATCTATCTACCTAATATCTATCCACCCATCCATCGATATATATATATATATATGTATCATCCTATCTACCTATCTACTCATCCATCTACTCATCTATCTTTTCATTTATCTACCTATCTATCCATCTATCTACCTATCTATTTATCTATCTACCTATCTATCCATTTATCTATCATCTATCTATCCATCATCAATCTATACATCTATCTACTTACCTACTTATCTATCCATTATCTACCAATTTATCTCTATCTACCTACCTATCTATCCATCTATCTACCTACTTACCTATCTACTCATCTATCTGTGTATCTATCTATCTATCTGTCTGTCTATCTATCTGTCTGTCTACCTTAACTGTTAATGTTAAACTGTTATGGACAGTTTGATTTTTAAGGAATATATATTCCTTCATATCTATCTATCCATCCATCTACCTATGTATCTTATCTATTTATGTTAAACGGTTATGGATAGTTTTTTAAGGAATGTGTATATATATATATATATATATATACATTCCTTTATATCTACCTACCTACCTACCTACCTAGCATCTATCATCTCTCTCACCATATATATATGTGTATACACATATGTATATGTGTATATGCACATATACATACATATACAGAGAAAGATGATAGATAATATAAATATAGACATAAACATAGATATCTCCATGATAGATATATCTATAGATATCTATACACATGTATATACAGATGCTACAGATATATCTCCTGACTATACCCAGCTAAGATTAGGCAGGCTCCCTCTGAGGACTGAGTTTCAATTCTGAGTTTCTAGGATTCTGTGACAGTTCTGACCCTATGCATAGAATGAGCAAAGCTTGGCCGGAGAGTCAGGAGACCTGGGTTCTTTTTACCCCCAACCTGTCACTGGCTCAATGTGTGACCTTGTCATTGATGACCATGACCCTTATCATCTCTGGATCTTAGTTTTCCCATTTGTCAAATGGGAATGAAAAGTCCCCTCCCTTACCTGCCTCTCAGGGTTTCCCTTGTTCTTCTGCCTTTCATCCTCTCTCCAAGAAGAGGATTCAGTTTTCTCCTTTGGAAATTGGGCATAATAATCTTTGAGAGAACTTGAAGAAGGGCGTAAATCATCTCTCACAGAGCCACTCTGAGGAAAGCATTTTGTTAACTGCAAAGTGTCTTAGAAATGTGATTATTGTTATTGTAGGAGCTTAAAGAAGGGAGAGGTCAGGGCTATTTGGTGTCATCAGGGAAGTCTTTCTGGGAAAGGTGAGACAAGCCAGGGCTTTAATGACAAATAGGGGGTAGGTAGGTGGAAAGGAGGGCATTTCGGGCAGGAAAAATATTCTGAGAAAAGGCACAGAGGCAAAAAAGAATCTCTGGCATACTGTAGAGAATGAGGTGAGTAGAGTCTGGGAGCAGCAGGGCAGACATATGGCTGGGCCAGGCACCAGGGCACATGCCCATGATCACAGCTTCTTAGGAGGCTGAGACTGCTGAATCTCTTGAGCTTTGGAATTCTGACCTGCAGGAGGCTAAGCTGGTCCAGTGACCACACCAATTTCAGCATCAGTATGGTGAGCCCTCTGGGAGTAAGTGGCTGCCAGGTCACCCAAGGAGGGGAAAATGGCCCAGGTCTAAAGCAGAGCAGGCCAAAGCTGATCAATAGTGGAATGAACCAATGAATAGCTCCCCCACTTCTACCCTTGGTGAGATAGGAAAATCTAGTCTTAAAAAAAAAAAAAAAGGTTATGTCTGAAAAGGAAGGTTAATGGCAGAATGTGAAGGGCCTTGAATGCCAAAATTAGGATCTTGTATTTGATCCTGTAAGCAATGGGAGTTAGGTTTTTAAACAAAAGAATGACCAGATGGAAGCAGAATTCTAGCTTAAGAGCAAAGACTAGTTGATAGAAATCTCCTTGCCTTCTCTCCTCCCCTCTCATTTCCCAACAAACATGAATATCTCCAAGAAACTGAGGCTATACAGCCACAGCTCTGGGGCAATGTGATGTGGTAGAAAGTATGATAGTCAGGGAGTCAGGAAACTTGGATTCTAGGGCCAGCTCTGCCACTAACTTGCTGTGTGACCTTGGATAATCAAACTTTCTCTTTCTGGGCCTCAACATCCTTATCTGTCAAATGGGGTTAACACCACCCTCCTTGTGTTCCTTAGAGTATCTTGGGCCTCAGGGCCCAAGATCTGCCCTGGTTCTGGCTCTTTTGTCATCCTCTCCTCAAGGAGGGAAATGGTGGTAGAATTGCAGGCTGCCCTCTAAATTTCCTGGCATTTGTGGGTCTAATCAAGCCCCATTAATCCTTCCAAGTTTCAAAGCCCAGCACAGGAACCACACAACTCCCCCGGCCTCTGCCGGGAATTGTGTGGCTGAATCCCAGGCAGGCCCTTTGAAAACCTAATTGGCGTCTTTGAATCTGGGGGCCTTTGATTTCACTTCCTGGTCTTTAATGGGCACAGTAGATTTAGCAGGAGAAAAAAAAAGTGAGAGAGAGAATGAATGTGATTCAGTACCAAGCAACCCTCAGCCCAAGCCTGCCTCACCATCCAACCTCTCTGAGAGGGAAGAGGGATGTGTAGGACAGAGCACCCACAGAGGAAGGCTTCAGCTTCTCCCAGAATCCTCATCTCTGAAACAGGCTGAGCCTGGAAGTTCTGCATAGTTCATGAAGAGGAAACTGACCCTATCTCTTGTCAGAATCTGAAATGTTTTGGAATTGATGAAGAAGTATATTGAGAAAAATGACTTAGGGGGTAGAATGCTACATTTGAAGTCAGGAAGACCTGGGTTTGAATCCTGCCTCAGGTACTTGTCACCTTGGGCAAGTCACTTCATCTTGCTGAGCTTCAGTTTCCTCACCTGTAAAATAAAGGAGTTGGCTCAATGTTCTCCAAGGACCCTTCCAGTTCTAAATCTCTGATCCTCTGGTATGTGCACGTGTATGTACACAAACCTAAGGTTTGTACCCTGAGGTGTCTGTACACATAACTACCCAGTCAAGTAAGTAACTTTGTGTGTGTGTGTGTGTGTATGAGAGAGAGAGAGAGAGAGAGAGAGAGAGAGAGAGAGAAAGAGACAGACAGAGATAGAGAATGATAATATCTCCCAGTTAGAGATCTCAGAGGTCCTCTAATCCAACCTGTACCTGACCAAGAATGCCCTCTATAGTATCTCCAAGAAGTAGTGGCTTCCAGGGAAAGGGAATACCCACCCCCACACAGCATCCTGCTCCACTTTGAGATGTTTCTAATTGCTGGGAAGGTTTGGGGGTTTTTTAATGTAGTACCTGGGAACCCCCTCACATGTGGTCACCCAAAAGCCTCCCAAGGTTCAGGGCATTCTGTGCATCAGCACTCACTCAGAACTGTAGCCCATAAGCCCCCACTAATGTTTATTACACTTAGCACACAATCAACAGGACACATTAGTTTAAAGTAAACAACAACAACAAGCATTTAATCAAACAGCATAGCAAATTAATTAAGAATAATAATAGCAATAATAGCTAACATTTATATAGAGCTTGCTACGTCCCAGGTAACTTTACAATTATTATCTTATTTGATCCTCATAACAACCCTGAGAAGTATATGCTATTATTATCCCCATTTTATAGATAAAGAAACTGAGGCAGACAGAGGTTAAATGACTTGTCCAGGGTCACATAGCTAGTGTCTGAGGCTAGATTTGAACTCAGGTCTTCCAGGCTCAGCACTCTGTCCATTACACCACCTAGAAAGATTTACACACCCCACCACCACCATACAAGCATATATTGGGGCATGCTCTCCACGGGTTACCATAGAACCAGTGAATGCATACTTACACAACGTGTAATCAGGGACCACACATGGGGGGCATACCCATAGGGCCAGGAAATGCATGTGAAGGAACACATATTCTAGCAATACATGTGACCAGGGCACAAACCTGGACGGCACATGTATAGGGGCAGATATAGCCAAAGGGCACAAGTGGCTGAACCAACTCACAATCCTAACACTGCAGGGCCACGGAGGACACGGTGATGTCATCACACTGCTCTCGGCTAGGATGCTGCTCTCCACCAAGTACTGACATCTGTGCTGCATGTGATGTCTCCTCTTTCCAAATGGTGACGACTATCTTTGTAAAGATGCTCTCTGCTCTAGCAGTTAGGAAGTCTTTCCCTGATAAGGGAGAGCAGGTATACCCCTCTTAGTGTGTAGCTAAGATCTATGAATCAACACATCCTGTCATATAGTTAATAAAAAACCGGCAGAATCTTCTAAGGCTAATATAAAGGCTATTTTTTTTAAAACCATTTTACTTCTGGTGTTGACTTGGCCCTTGGTTCAAGACTGCCATCCGATTTGGGGTTAGACAGTTCTTATTCACTCTTGTTAAATCCTTAGTTGTCAGTATATATACCCCAAAGGGCATTTTTGGGGATTCCCCTAAACAAAACTTCAAAGAAGCTATGTGGTACCTGCGGTAAGAAGGCTCCTCTCACTCCCATGTTGCTCGCTGATTGGCATGCAAATTTGCATCAAACCTAAATCTTTATTTCTGCAACTTTTAGCCATTGCTTCTAGTCCTAGGCATGCCTAGAGAGTACACAGTGTTCTAGGCACATAAAATGATCCTAATTTCATTTTTTAGAACCAAGATGATTAAGGTTAATCCTTCTTCTATGTTACAATTTCTCAAATACTTGAAGACAGCTATCACCTTGCTCTAGGTATTCTCATCTCCAAGTGAAACATCCCCAAACCTCCTAGGGTCTTGAATGTATGTGTCTACAATAAAAACAAATTAAACAAATATTTATTAAGCACCTACTGTGTTCAGCACACTGTACTAGGCATTGAGAAAGATAGAAATTTTAGATAAGAAACAATCCAGGCCCTTACAACATTTAGTTCAGTAGGCTGATGAGACACTAACATAGATAACTACGCTATACAATATTACATGATTAGTACATTACAGAGGCACAAAAAAAGTGCTGTATGGAATCCAAAGGAGTAGGTCAATAGATTATAAGTAGGGGTATGCTGGTAAACAGTTAACTGGTTCTTGGGGCAAGGGTGAGGAGCAGGGGTGAGGTGGGAGGGAATGTACTTACAACACACTTTTAAATTTAATCTATTATTAACATTTTCTCCATCACTTTCTTAAGTCTACCAGGGGTGGGGAACCTGTGGCCTCGAGGCCACATGTGGTTCTCTAGGTCCTCAAGTGCTGCCCTTTGACTGAATCCAAACGTCACAGAACAAATCCCCTTAATAAAAGGATTTGTTGTGTAAAACTTGGACTCGATCAAAAGGCCACACCCAAGGACCTAGAAAGCTTCATGTGGCCTTGTAGCCAAGGCCCCAGGCTCCCCACCCCTGGACTCTAGACAATCAACAAAACAATAAATCAAGCCCTGATTTATAGTATTTGCAGATTTCCAAGAGGCAGTTCTGTGGATAAAATTCTGGGTCTGGTATCAGAAACACCTGAGTTAAAATCTGGCCTCAGATAGTAGCTAATTGTGTGACCTTAGGCAAGTCACTTAACTTCCATTTACATCAGTTTCCTCAACCATAAAATGAGTAGGATAATAATAGTACTTACCTCCCAGGGTTGTTATGAGGATCAGATAAGAAAATATTTGTAAATAGTGCTTAGCATAGTACCTGGCATAAAGTTAGTGCTAGAAAAATGTTTATTCCTTTCCCTATTCCTTTAGCACTTGGTTCTCATAAGCCAGTTGGAGCTGCCTTCTGCACACCCTTGGATAGGAGGTTACAGAAACCTCAGTATCTTTTAATCCCGTGAGTCCCTGAATGCAGTTACCAGCCAGACTCTTACTTCTATCTCACAGTATCAGCGATGCTGCCCACTCCTTCCTGTGGAATCTCTAAGATCCTGGGCCAAGGGAGGGGGGTGGGGTGGGGCAGAACAGAATGTGGGATATTAAAACTGGAAGAAACCCTAGAACATGGAGTGTCAGAACTAGAGGGAATCTTAGACTATAGAATGGGAAGAAACACTGGAGTAGAAGAGACTTCACTCCCTCCTCTCCTTCCTTCTAAGAGAAATAGGTTTGATCTAAACTGTCTCAAGGCCAGTGATGATAATACCCTTACTATTTTTTTTATTTGTTTATTTTTGTGAGGCAATTGGGGTTAAGTGACTTGCCCAGAGTCACACAGGATAATACCCTTACTAGAGAATAAATACAAATACACATGCCCTGAAGCTGGGCCTCAAAGGAAAGGTTGTTGTTCAGTCACTTTGTGACCTCATTGAGGGCTTCTTGGCAAAGACACTGAAGTAGTTTTTTTACAGATGAGGAAACTGAGGCAAACAGGGTTAAATGACTTGCCCAAGGTCACGCAGCTAGTAAGTATATGACGCCAGATTTGAACTCAGGAAGATGAATCTTCCTGACTCCAGGCCTGACTCTCCACTGCACCACCTAGCTGCTGCGAATCAAAGAAAAAATATGAGAAGACATTTCACCCTTAATTCTTTTCAGAGGTACAGGTTCTACAGAAGTGGAACATGGTATATTATATAAGACTTTTTCAAAATTTTGCTAAATTTCGCTAAATTCTTCATTAAAAAATTATTTGTAATAAGGGGTAGCTCCCTGGGAGAAGATAGAAGGGATACAGGAGGAAATGTAGGTAGGTGATATAAATATAAAACATATCCATAAAAATCTATTTTTTAAGAGTCTTCCAGGAAAATTACCTGTGCTTACAACTACCTGGCCTGTTTTCCCTTCTGGGCCTTGTTCTTTGCTTCCAGACTTCCGAAATCATGACTTCAGCTATCTCATCCTGAAACTTCCTTCACTGCCTGGAACTTCTTCAACCTGGAACACACATGAGGCCTTCTCAACCTGAAAAATTCATCTTTAAGGCTCACCCTTTCTCCCAATTGGGAGTTTCTCTTGTGCCCCCCCCTCCATTTTATGAACAGACCCAAGCTGGCCTTTATTCCCCTCTTAGACCTTCTATATTTGTATCCCTAGAACTTAGCACAGTGCCTGGCATGTGGTAAGTGCTTAATAAATGCTTATGTCCTTTCTTCTTCCTGTTCTATATGACATAAAGCCTCAGCAAGGTAATCTCCCCTATTGGTGTACCTAATCCGATAGCTTTGGAGGAACTCTTCCCCTAACTCATTGACTAACTTTGAGTAAATCATCACTTGTTTGTATCTTCCTTTGTAAAATAGGGGGACTGGACTAGATGGTCTTTCAGAGCCCTTCCAGCTCTAACATACTATGTTCTAAGGTCTCTTCCAACTCTAACATTCCATGTTCTAAGGTCTCTTCTAACTCTGACATTCTATATTCTAAGGTCCCTTCCAGCTGTAGTATTTTATATTATAAGATTCCTTCTAGCTCTAACATTCTATGTACTTTTTTCTAAGTCTCTTCCAGTTTTTACGTTCTATATTCCAAGGCATGTCTCAGCTCCTGACAATCTATGATCGTATGAGCCTGCAGGCATTTTGAAACCCCCCCCATAGGAGGACCAATTGAAGGGACTGAAGATATTTAGCCTGAAACAGAGCCAATAATAGCAAATGTAGCACTGCAAAGTATGTGCATGGGCCAGCATGAAAGGTACATTGAAATCAACTTTTTAAGACAAACTGAGAAATAGAGACATTGGGGAGAGACCTGGAGACACAACAACCCACTGACACAGAGACCTTGGGGATTCAGTGAATCCAGGACATTGACCCTAGAAAGACAGGACATTGCAAGTAAAGATCCCAGGACTCAATGAGGCCTCTGCTTAGGAGGATACAGGGGAGAGAGCAGGATGGGATCCAGACTGGGGAGGGGTTTCCCTGGGGCATGGCTAAGCTGTGAAAAAAGGATTGATATGGGACAGCTAGGTGGCACAGTGGATAGAGCACTAGGCCTGGAGTCAGGAGGACCTGAGTTCAAATTTGGTCTCAAACCAGACACTTGACACTTACTAGCTGTGTGACTCTGGGCAAGTCACTTAATCCCAATTGCCTCACAAAAAAAAAAAAGAAAGAAAAAGAAAAAGAAAAAAGGACTGATAGTTTCTTATTTTAACTAATAATTCTTTTTTGTATTAGGATCAATTGTTCCTATCTGTTGAAGGAGTGCAAGTACTGTCAGTACCCCTTAAAATTTAGCAGCACTGAGTCAAAGCTTCAATCATTTCACCCTAGTTATGGTTGTAGCCTGGAGAAGAGACTTAGGGAGTACAGAATAGCTATCTCCAGATATTTGAAGAACTATTAAGGGAAAATTTTATTCTGCTTGGCATAAAGGATGGAACTAGGAGCAATGGTAGGGGGAGACATTTCTTTTTTTTTTTCAGATTCATTAATTTATTTATTTTTAGTTTTCAACATTCACTTCCACAAGATTTTGAGTTCCAAATTTTCTCCCCATCTCGTCCTTCCCCCAACCCCAAGACAGAATACCCTTTCTCCTAATCTGCCCTCTCTTCTATCCCCGCCCCCGACCCTATTCTCTTCTTCTTCTATTTTCCTGTAGGGCAGGATAGATTTCTATACCCCATTGATTGTGTATCTTATTTGGGGGGAACATTTCTAGGAGAAATATTTTGACTCAATATAAGGAAGAACACCAGAGGAGATATAGCTCATATTTATATAAGTGCACTACAATTTATAGTACAATATGCTTTTGGTCAGTCAGTCAATAAGCATTTATTAGGCACCTACTATATTCCAGCATTGTGCTAAACATTGGCAATACAAAGAAGGAAAAAACCAGTCTCTGTTCTACATTTGTAAATGAGGAAATTAAGGCTCAGAACTAAGAAATATTTTAAGCACGGTCACACTGGTAGTAAATGACAGGGACAGAACTTAGGCCCAGGTCTCCCACTTCCAAAGCTAGAGCTCTTTCACAAGTGGCCTCCTTCACCTTTCTGCTGACCAGGCAGGAGTCAGATCCTCCTGGCTCCCAGTTTCCTGAGAGATTGAACTCACCATTGTTCTTCTTCTCCAAGAAACATTCTCATTCTAAGGATAATGCTCCTACGTCCATCCTCAACCCCCTTGGGAAGAGACTGGCAGCTCTCAGTCCCTCTTGCTTCTCTAGGAAGAGATTTAGTCATCCCCACTCTTGACACAGCTTGATAAGAGCAGACGTCATCAGAGGGAATGTTCCATCTGAGCAACCCTGCTCCACGTCACTCAGAATGCCTCCTCAGGTTCTCAGGAACTTCTACTGGAGCCAGCAGCACAGGGCTGAGGTCACTGGGTCAGGGCTGCCTTTGGAAAATGCTTAATTCAGCTCTAGCTTCTCCCCAGCTCCCGGGCCTGGCAGGAACCTCAGAGCACCTGTAAAATACCTGGGCAGCTTTGGCAAATGGAGCCTTCCAGAGCCTGCTCTGAGAAGAGGTCTGGAGGAAGAAGGCCCCTAGAATGGGAATTTCCCTTATTAAGGGCCCATAAGAACCAGCCACACTCATAGGAGCAAGGGATTGAACTGGAAGAGGAAGGGAGGAAGGGAGGAAACAGAAAAGAACAAGGGAGCATGTGAAAGAGGGAGGCCACCTGTCCCAACCCTTCCATTTTATTGAGGGGGAAACATTTTACAGATAGGAAAACTGAGGCTGCCAAGGAACAAAGCCAGGATTGGACCCAATTCCTCTGATTCCAAACCCAGAGTTCTTGCCACAATTCAACATTGGGGACCCCAGGCCCCTCTTATTTTCCAGGAATTCCCTGAGACCTAAACACCCTGTAGGGGTGCACCAGGCTCTGGCAAATTTACCCTCCCTTTGGCCTGTCAGTCTATATAAATCAAAAATCAGGATAGGGAAGAAAAAAATAAGTCTAACCAAACAGCAGATTTTCCATGTTTTCTCACATCTGAAGGAAGGAACATTGTGGGGGGGAGGAGCAAGAAGATAGTAGAAATGGGGGAAGCAGAGGAAGAATAGAAGGAAAAGGAATGAAAGGAGGAGGAAGAAGGGGGGGGAAATAATGCAAAAAGAGAGGAAGAATGGAGGGGTGGAGAAAGGAGAAGATAGAAAGGGAAAGGAGGGATGGAGGTAAAGTAGAGGAGAAGAAGAAGAATGAAGGGGGAATAGAGAAGAGAAAGAATGGAGAGTGGGAAAGAAGAAAAGGGAGAAACTAGAAAAGAAGAAAAGAGGGGAGGGAGAAAGAGAAAGGGAGAGGAGAGGAGAGGAAAGGGGTAGAGAGAGGGAGCTAAAGGATTGTTTGGGCCTTCATGAGATGGAATTCAAACCACACGCAGTGCCCCCTCTTAGTAGCAGAGGGAGGGCCTGAGCTAGGATGATACCACATTGGCATGAAGCACTATATCTATCAACAGGCTAAGACAAAGCAAACCCACTCGATGTCAGAAATCCTCCAACACCCCACGCTTGAGTTCAGCATTTGAAAGAGCCGCAGACTGGAGTGAGGACCCCTGCTGAGGTACTTGTCAACCTCTTCCAGGAAAGTCCCACTAAGAGATGCCTCCAGCCCCAAGGCCTCCCTGCACCTCTGGGATACTCCCACGTATCCTGTCACACACACACACACACACACACACACACACTCACACACACACACACACACACACACACAGAGTGATATAAAGTCACAGGGCCACACACAGTGTCAATGTAACAATAAAGACATATAATCAGACACACAGTCAGCTCGGTGTCACATGCAGGGATGGAGTCACACCTCTGGATGTCCATGTCACATACTTACACCCATTTTCACACCATGTGGCTGTGGAGGACTGAATCAGGAGTGGCCAGAAGCCAGAAAGCCAGAGAGCGATTGAACTTCTGCCAACCCCAAAGCTTGGTCTTCCATTCTCCCCATCTATGTTTCAAAGCATTGCTTTGTCTAAGCGTCATGGGGCAGGGGGTAGGGTATGGAGAGCAGAGGAGGGGAATGAATAATCCAGGCCAGACCAAGGAAGCTCCCTGGGGACGAGGGATCTTCAGACTCAATCCAAAACAATCATCAAACATTCAGTAAACTTTGTGTTTCCAGCCCCTTACTTGACTTTAAGGGCAGACATATCAAACCAGTTCCTGCCCTCTAAGAGCTTATAGTCTGGTGAGAGGATACAGGATTCAGACATAAGCAACAATCTACTCACAGTCCCTGGTAATACGTAAACAAAGTCCCATGGCACGGATCAAATAGTCAAGGCTACAATTCAGAGGAGTAGACAGCAGTGGAGTTTGAATCTCAACTCTGCTACTAACTGACTGTGTGATCTCGGGCAAATCAACCTCCCCATTTCCAGGCCTCAATATCCTCATCCATGAAACAAGGGGGTTGGACTAGATGCCCCTCAGACCCCTTTCAGTTCTAGATTCTCCGACCCTCTATAAGCCTCAGTTCCCTCATCTGTAAAATGGGGGTGATATTTGCACAACCTCCATCACAAGGCTGTTGTCAGGAAAGGGCTTTGGAAGCTGCCAGCAGAGAAACCCAAACCGTTGTTCTTCTTAGGCAGTCAGCTCAGACTCACTGCCCTCCTCAAAGGAGCTGTTGGCACTTGGATGCTCCAAGGCAGGCAGCAAGCTCTGGAAGGGTGGAGGGGCCAGGGGAGGGGTCAGACTGGTGTCAACTGACTCAGATGAGCTGGCATGAGCTCCTCCCTTCCCACCCTTCCCACTTTGGATCTGACCCACAGATTGAGAAATGTGTGCTCTTTTTCCCTTGTTAAAATTAAGGGCCGGTCCAGGCCCTCTCCACTCTGGACCGCCAACCAGGGGGAAACTATGACAATTTGTGGAGATGAAGGGAGGGAGAAGGGGCCAGTTGAGGACTGGGACCTGGGAACTCCACCACCGTTCCTCACTCTCTGTACCTCACCAGGCCCTTACCTGGGGGCCTTCCCTTCCCCCTCTGGAACATGTGCCTAAAGCCCAGTGCCACTTACCACCTGTCCAACGGGTGTTTCTAGAATCAGCTCCCAGAGGAAAGAGATGACTGATTTTCCAGCAGTTTGAACGCCTTCACCCACTCACAACCACATATGAACACTCATACACATATGGATACCATACCAACAGAGGGGACCTAGGGCATATGGGAAAGGAGGGAAGTACAGCAGGAGGAATACTAGTCTTGGAACCAGAAGACCTGGGTTCAAGTTCTGCTTCTATCATTGCATTTGCCTGATGGATCATCTCATTAAGTGCTGAACAAATGCCTTACATGACTATTAACCTCTCTGACTAAAATAGTGCTCTTTAACTTAGGAGTTAGGACTTAGGAGCATTGACTGACTTAGGAGAGTTGAATTAAGAATTAAGAAATTCAGAGCATGGACCAACTTAATAGTATCTTTGCTTTTTGTTGCTTTTTCCTACGCCTACCTCTAAGAACATACAATGAAGTGCTTCACAGACCTCAGTCCATGGCTATGAAAGCAGGTCTTCATCTCTCTGTGGTGAATAATAAGTTTACAGGGTTAAGTGTGAGATGAGCCAAACTTTCTCTTCTTCCCCTTTTCCTGCCTTTGCCCGCTCAACCAAGAGGCAAAAGGCAAGCCCCTGCTCTCAAGGAGCTTATAATCTAATGAATGAGACAACATGAAAACAAATATAAACAAAGCTAGCTATATACAGAATAAATCAGAAATAATTAACAGACAGAAGGCACTGTAGTTAAGAGGGGTGAAAGCTGCCACAAAAGTTACTAAATTGTGCATATCCTTGGTTCCAGCAATACCACTACTAGGTCTATGCCCCAAAAAGATCAAAATAAAAAGGAAAAGACCTATATATACAAAAATATTTATAGCATCTCTTTTTATGGTGGCAAAGAACTGGAAATTAAGGTGTAAGGTGGTGCCCATCAACTGGGAATGACTGAACAAGTTATGGTATACAAATGTAATAGAATACTATTTTGTGCTGTAAGAAATGTGAAATGGATATAGAGTGAAGTCAGCAGAACAAGGAGAACAATTTATATAATAAAAACATTGTAAAAAACAAACACCTTTTAAAACTTAAGAACTCTGACTGATGCAAATGAATCCAGAGGACTCATAATGAAACATATTCTCCACCTCTTGAAAGACAGGTGACAGACTCAGGATGTATACAGAATAAGACAAATGTGTTTTAGACTTGGCTAGTGCAGGAATTTGCTTTTCTTGACAATGTATATTTATTATTAGAGCTTTGTTTTATTTTTTTCACAATGGGCATGGAAGAAGGAAGGGAAAATAGATTTTTGTTAATTGAAAAAATAAATTTAATTTAAAAAAACCAAATCAAATCAAATCTACTTGTCTCTCCTCCCTGGAACCAGTCCTGAAAGAGTCTGGAGCCACACATGCTCTCTCTCGAAGTAGGAATGAACCATGTCTCCCCTCTCCAAAACTCTTGCACCAATTTCTAACCTCACGGAAGCACAGAACTACTTATGAGTTATCATTCATTCTCTCTATCAATTAGGAGAGTCTTATGCAAAATATTCCAGGCCTAGCAATAAACTTGGGAGAGAAAGAGAAGGGGAGAGAGAGAGAGAGAAAGAGAGGGAGAGAGAGAGAGAAATGTATGTATTTGTATATGTATATATGCATATACACATGTATAAATGTGTATGTATCTATGCATACATATGCACATTGGTACATATACACATATGCATGTGTACACATCTGTATATATGTGTCCCTATCTATGTTTCTATGTACATTTTTATCTCTATCTATGCCTATCTACGGAAAAAAGCGAGGAGCCGTTTTCTTGCCGTTATCCCACAAACTTGGTTCCACGTTGTACCGCGTGGCTGCTGACTCCCAAGCTTGTGTAGGACTTGGGCATCTCCAAAACCAGAGAAGATCACCGGTCACACACGGGAGCACCGAGAGAACCAGCAGCCATACATTTATCTTCACCATCCATGGTTCGCTTGTTTCTGATTTTGAATAACCTTCCATATATTTGGCACCGGCTAATTAAGTTTTGTGTGTGTCCTGTCTCATTTCTGTTGTACGGCTGCTGGCTGACCACAAAAACACTTATTTGGAGAGAAGTAGCTCCTAAATGGTAGGTACAGTGGAGAGGAGAATCAGATTCCCTCTCCTCCAATTATGCCCCTGGGAACTGGCAAACAAGGTCAGCCCCTGATTAGCTGAATAGCCTTAGATTCAATAGTTCGCTTCACCTCTGTGAGCCTCAGGAGAATGAAAGGTGTTTCAAAAAAAAAAAGACTTAAAGAAGCAATTTTGTTGTTCAATAATTTCAGTTGAATTGGACTCTTCATGACCCCATTTGGGATTTTCTTGGCAAAGATATTGGAGAAATTTGCCATTTCCTTCTCCACCTCATTTTACAGACCAGGAAACCGAGACAAACAGGGTTAGTGACTTGCCCAGGGTCACACAGCTAGTGTCTAAGGCCAGATTTGAACTCAGGAAAATGAGTCTTCCTGACTCCAGCCCTGGAACTCTATCCATTGGCCTTGTTTAGACTTAAGTGTTCATAATTCAGATTAAACTTAAAAGTTTGTGTGTGCATACATATTTTTCCTGGAGAGCTCAGTTGTTAAACATTACCAGCATATCCCTGTGTTGCTATATAAATATTGCCTGAGCTAAACAGGATTACAGGAGAAGGTTCAGGGAAAGAAGTCATCACCAGACTGGATGCTAACAATAATAATAATAACTGGCTTTGATAGGTTTGCAAATCCATCCAGATTTTATATCCATTATCTCATTTGAGATTCACAGGACACCATATATGTGCATATACATGCCTACAGATACACATAGGCACATGCATGCATACATATATAGACATGCATGCATGCATGCATACACGGGGGTGGTATATGTGTATGTCACCAGGCATTGGCTAAGCACTGGGAACACAAAGATCAATATATAAAGATATGTGTGTAATTGTATTGTGTGGAATAAATATAAAAATAATAAATTCAAAATAGTTAAATACAAGGTAGTTTAAATGGAAAGGCACTGGCAAATGAAAGGCTCAGGAAACGTGATGCTTGAGCTGTGTCTTGAAAGAAGAGGATTCTATGAGGCAGAGGTAGGAAGAGGAAAGGGAAGGGGGAAAGGATTGGTTAAGGACTTGGTTAAGGGTCAGGCACAGTGCTCAGTGCTTTTACAGATATTATCTCATTTGAATTTCATAACCCTAGGAAGGATGTCCTGTTATGATCCCTAATGTACAGCTGAAAAAAACTGAGGAAGACAGAGGTCACACAGCTAGTAAGTATCTGAGGTCACATTTGAACTCAGGTTTTCCTGACTCCAGGCCCAGCATTCTATCCTTTACCCTACCTAACCTTGAGGATAAAGTACATTCCAGGTGTGCGAGACAGCCAATACAAAGACGTGGAGATGGGAGGCGGATGTATAATGTATGGAAGAGAGAGAGGACATTTTGGAAGATTGAATAAGCTGGTCAAATTAACATGAACAAGTTTGCCAACCTAATCCTTTCCTAATGAGTTACTCAGTGAGGAGTAACTCCTCATCACAGAATTAGCTGCTCAGTGATAGACATGCACGACATGCCAACCTGATGCAGAGCTGCCAGAGGGATTTTCCTTAAGTTCAGATCCCACTACATCACTCCGGTACTCAGTCAACTCCAGGAGCTTCCTATTGCCTCTCAGATAAAATATCACCTGCTGGTTAGTAATTAAAGCTCCCACCGATCTGGCTCCAACCTATCTTTCTAGCCCAAATGTACCCGCCTCCCATTCCTGCTATGTAGTATCCAGCCACACTGGCCTTCTCCCCACTGCTCACACGAGACGCTCTTGTTTCTGCTTCCCTGCCTTACCCTTGGCCATCCCTGGAATGACCTCCCTCACCTCTGCCTCATAGACTCCTTCATGTCCCTCAAACACCACCTTCTAGGGGAAGCTGTTGCCGATTCCCTTCCAACTGTCAGTGTGTCCCCAAAGCCTTTAAGCTTTAAGAGCTTCCAACTGCACCCAGATTTTTTGGACACCCTCTATTTAACTACTTTGTATTATTCCTTTGTGTTTCAGTATCCATAATATGCGCATGTTTTCTCCCCTGACAGAAGGCAAGCTCCTTAAGAATAAGGATCTTTTCTTTCTTTCCTTCCTTCCTCCTTCCTTCCTTCCTCTCTCTTTTCTCCCTCCCT
>NW_020954564.1:34042298-34219102 GCF_900497805.2 Vombatus ursinus
ATTTCTTTCCTTCCTTCTTTCCTTATAATGATAGCCCTCACCCGGGAACCCCTCACTACATATGGGGCCCATCCTTACCTTTCCTTCCTTCCTTCCTTCCTTCCTTCCCTTTTTTTTGTCTTTGCACTACTAGTGCATAACGTGATGCCTGGCACATAGTAGGCACTTAATAAATGCTTGCTATTTAATTTACTGTTAGAATGAATTACACAATAACAATTCCCATCTTTATAGCATTTTAAAGTTTACAAATAGACTTCTTTTTATAGTGCTGTATCATAGGCAGTATAAGAATGATTCACCCCATTCTATGGAGACAGAAGCTGAGGTTGAAAATTGACATGATTCATTCAAGGTTAAAAAGCTAGTAAATTTCAGAGCTGGAGCTGGAACCCAGGTACCCTGACTCCAAGTCTTCATACCTCCAAAGGATGAGTGAATCCCTTATTAGGGAGGCTTAATTAAGCCCACCCTCATGGCATATTGGTCCCAGTGCCTTGGGTGGGGCTAAGCCTGCAAGTGATCCCTGCTGAGGGAGTTTGGGGGCAGGGAGCAAGGCTGGTTATCACATCTCAGCCTCATTTCTTCCAAGGAGGATGATGGAGATTTAGGAAGATTTCTTGTCAAAGAACTGATGCATAGCAAAGCAAGCGACCACGGAAGTGATTCTTATCTCCACAAGGAGACTGGGAGGAACCCCAGAGTAGAGGCCACACCATGCCAGAAGTTCCTCTGTACTCTATAGTTCTGAATACTTAATTGATGCTCAATAAATAGCTGTTATGAGTGTAGTGGAAAAAGTACTGGGTCCAGAGCCTGAGGACATGGTTTAAAATCCCAGCTCTGTTGCTTACTACCTGTGTAATCTTGAGCAATTTGCTTTACTTCTCTGGTCCCCAGCTCCCTCATAGTGAAATAGGGTTAGAGGGTTGTTTTAGGGTAGCCTAGGTGATCTCTGATGCTCCTTCCAGAACTGAGATTCTGTGATTTGGATGTAAGGTTGGGATTTGTATCCACCCCCCAAATTAATGTAAACACAAGAGGCTCAGACTTTTCAATTAAATGAATCAATCAATCAAGGTATAAAATAGATGTGATCAAGTCCTTAACCAGTTTGGGGGGAATGAAATATTTGGGTCCTTGAATGAAAATAGATGCCATCACCCAAGAAATATATTTTGTGACTGCATGAAAGAATCAGACTCACTTCTCTGAGCTTTTGTATAATTCAATACACTAGCACTGAGGTTTTGAAGTTCAGTAGCAAAGTGGTTAAGCTTCAGGTGCTTCCAAGTTCAAGAGCATCAGGAGGAGGTAGACTTTTGGGTCTGTACCAGAGGCCATCAAGGGTAAGCGTGTGGAGAGCGAGCCCAGAAGGAATGCTGTGGTGACATCTTTGTGAACTTGGAACAGTCAGAAGATCAGAAGTTCTCATCAGCATCAGCAGAGCGTCCACTGGAGCCAATAGCAAGTGCTCCAAGCACCAGGGTTGACAGCCGCATTGGAAGTTGAAAGATATACTGAGGACAAACTGGAGACATTGAGGGAAAGCAAGTGTCAGTATTTTACCAAGCCTTGGAGCCCAGCAGAGAGTTACACCTACGAGGAATTCCATGAGGACTGTAGGAAAAGAGAAAAGAAACCAGGAGATAAGAGTGACCCCTTGGTCACACATGTATCTCACATGTGTGCCTCAACACCATTGTACTCTGAGTTTGAATCCACTCTTCTTATGGACCTGTGTGCACTTGTTGGAGGATGAGCTCCAGACTTCTGCGAGGGCATTTTGGTAGCTGTTCTTATATCACATTAACAAATACCCCTCTCTACAGTTAGTTAATTCTGGCTGATAATCTGTGTAGACTGCATAAGGGAGCTCATGAGCAACACCGCTAGAACCCTTAACCCCTCAGAGTTACCCCTAAAATCCTGAAGAGAGGAGTAGAGCTGCCCTGTAGGGGGCCCAACCTGCTAGTGCTGGTCCAGTGTGAATTGGGAGAGTGAGTCCAGAGAGGGTGCTACATGGAGCATTTAGGAGCTCAAGAAAGGAAGAGCTCTTTGAGGGTGGTCATAGAGGGCTTCTGGAGGATGAAGGATTTAGGGAAGGTTTTGAAGGATTGATAAGATAAAGGAAGGCAAGGAGGGTGAATCTCAAGGCAGGGGAAAGGGGGGGGGAATGATGTGAATACCGGTATAAAGATAAGTGCATGTGTGCAGGGACAGAAAAAAGACAATCCTGACTGGAAAAGACGCAGTACAGAGCGCCAACAGGAGAATCTAGAGACAAAACATATTGGGTTGTAGAGGTCAGGGGGTGGGGACTGTCCAGCTACCTGTCCTAAGTCCCAAGAAAAATGTTTGACCACTAGCCTCCAATAAGAGAGACAGAGCCTTGTAACAAGTTCTGGGCATCCTGGCCCAAGGGTATGGAGAGGAAAGGGCCCCTCGAGCCAGGAAAAGGGGAGGACAATCCTTTGAAACCCACGCACTTTGGGCATTTTGAGTGTGCATGGGGTGCCCTCTTGTGGTGGTTCTAGGTACTGACAGGCACTGTAGAATCATAGGATTTTAGCGTTGTCTGGAGGACCTTTATTTTACAGAGGAGGCCCAGAAAGGGAAAGGGACTTGCCCCCATCTCTTTCAGGTAACGAAATATTGGGAGAATTTCTAAAAGGCGTATCCTTGACCCTAACTTTTCTCTTCGTCTCTCTGGAATCTCATCCTTTTCCCAGCTCACTTTTCTGGTCCTTTCAATAAAAGACACCAGCACTCTCAGGTCTCCAGGCTCTAACCTCTGTGTCACCTATTAAACCTCCTCCATCTTCAGCTCCCACATCCCAGGAACCTACAACAGACTGGCATTTGGACTTAGAATCATTGCATTTGAATTGAGGTTCTAGTATTTACTACCCATGTGACTTTGGTGAAGGCCTCTAATTTCTATGAGCCTCAATTTCTCCCTCTATAAAATGAGGGGGTCATCTCTAAGGTCCTTTCCAGCTCTAAGTCCAATGATCAGGTCATTTTTTCAAATTACTTCTCATCTGGATTGTTGCATCAACTTCCTTTCTTCAATCTCTTTCATTCCATCTAATTCTGAACCCACTGATGGAGCCATCTTCCTTATGCATAGATCTGACCACTTCTTTCCCTTGCTCAAACACCTTCAATGGCTCCCTTATACCCAGAAGATAAAGGCTAAATTCTTTGGCTTTGGAATCAAGACCTTCCACAGCCTAGAAGGTCTTCCTCTACCTAAATGTGTGTCTCATGACCTCCAGGGCCCCAAGATATATGTTCTACCAAAATCAAACTGATTTCCTTAAAACATGCTAGACCTATTTCCTTCTTTGAGTCTTCCCCAGATATTTTTACCTTTCTCTTTAATGTTCCCTTTCCAAATCTTACCTAAGCTTTAAAACTCACCTCAGCTTACGTGCTCCATGAAGTATTTCCTGACTGCTCTGACCCACAGGGCTCTCTCCCTTTTGTGAGCTTCCATAGAAGTACTTACTTTCTGCCTCACACTATTTAACACATATGAGTATACTTTCTTACATTAGTCTCTAATTGTTGCCTATATTCATGATTAAATTGAAAATATCATCCATAGATGGGCCTTTCACTAAAAAAGTTAGGAAGATGTAGGTTCAAATCCCGACAATACCATTTTCATTTATTCGTTCATTCATTAAGTATCTGCTATATGCAAGGCACTATGTGTTACTTTGATATACAAAGACTTTAAAATGACAGTGTCTGCCCTTGAGGGACTTCCATTTTACTAAGGGAAGGGAAAATGAAGGGTATATGACATGTGTCCAGGTAAGTATGATGCAAAGAGGGGAATGATAGGGCCAAAGTAAGATCCAGACAAATTGCTCTAGAAATATTTGAGGAGAAAGAGAATACTTTTAGCTGGGGGCGGGTGGGGGGGGTCAGGGAAGGCAACACAGAGGATATGGCACCTGAATTAGACCTTGAAGGAAGAAGATGCTAACATGTGGAGATGAGGAGTAAGTCCATTCTGGGCACGCGAGACAGCCTTCACAAAAATCCCAGAGGCAATCAAAATGAGGCAGCGACTATCAATCCTGAGCATCTGGAATGCAGGGTTTATAGAGGACAGCGATGCAGGATAAGGCTGGCAGTTAATGTTGGAGAGAAATGTGGATGGTCTTAAGTGCTTGGGTAAAGAGCCTGTAAAGGGAGCATGGAGTCACTGAAGGGTTTTGAGCAAAGACAAGTGACTAGTCCAACCTATGTCTTGGGAAGACTATTTTGGCAGCTAAGTGAAGGAGAAACTGAAGAAGGGAAAGGCTGGTGGAATGGAGAAGAGTTCAGAGACTATTACATTAATCTAGGAGAGACGACAAACTAAGCCTTCAGGGCTCAGAGACAGGGAGAAAGGGTAAGTCACCCTTCCCTCTCCTTGGGCCTGAGGGAACCCCAAGATCAGCAGGGTCAAGGGCAGAAAAGGAGGTGAAAATCCTTCTCCCTGGACCCAAACAAGGCTGGGTGGACTGGAAGAAGAAACACCTCTCTCCTCTTCCTGGGACTAAGTTTGAGGCCAGCTGAGTCATGATGGGGAGAGGGCCCTGATCCCCAAGCATGTCTGAGGCTGGCAGAATCTCCTTCCTCCTCTCCTTGGGACCTGTAGGTCTCCAGTCAGAGAGAAAAGAGAAGTCTTCCTTCCTCCCTCCCTGGGCCCTTTTTAAGTTATAGGCTTGCAGGGCCAGGGGCCAGGAGTGAAAAAGTTTCCTCTCCCTCAGCCTGAAGGAATCAGAGGCCAGGCTGAGCTGGGGCAGGGAGAGGAAAGAACTCCCTCTCCCCCCTTCCCTGGGCTAGAAAGACTGAGAACAGCAGGGCCTAGGGCGGAGAACAGTAGCAGTCCACAGACTCACAAATTTGGAAGGTACGTTTACTTCCATCTGGTATGACGACTAATACCTGACAATGACTATACCTGACTAAGAATACCCAACTCCTGGTCATCCACTTTTCCCTCAAAGTCTTACAGTAAGAGATCTGTCATTAACAGTTCATGAAACTGTGGTCAATGCAGTGACTGATGGTGACATTAGAATACAGTTGTGAGAAATGCTTCCTGTCTCTTGGCAGAGAGAAAATGGATTAGATGTGCAGAATGAGGTATACAGTTTCAGACATGGCCAATATGTTGTTCTGTTTTGCTTGACAAATGTTCAGAGGTGGAGAAGAGTGGGGAGGCTGTCCTATGATGGGGTAGAGTGATAGTGATGAGTTGCAAAAAAAAAAAAAGAAAAAGAAAAAGAAAGTTAAAATCATCCATAATTTTTTTTAATTCATAGAAGAAAATAAAAAGTTCAGAAAAGGAAGTGGAACAAAATAGGAAAGCATTTATTAAGCACTTACTATATGTGAAGGGTACATGAACAGGACAATTTTGTGACTACCTTAAGTTTAATATACACTTACCTGTACATAACGGAAGTTCATATATGACTATTGTTCATTTTGTCTATTGAAATGTTTGTTTTTGTTAATAATTGTCAGATTTGTGATAAAAAAGAAAATTTATTTGTTAAAAAAGAAAGACTTCAGAATTCTGATCAATAGAGTAACCAAATGTGACTTCAAAGGACTGATAGTGAAGCAGGCCTCACTCCTCCTGGCAGAGGTGGTAGACAATAGGTATGGAATGTTAAGCATGTATATTCAGATGTGACCAGGGAGTTTATTTGTTTTGTTTGACTCTAATTGTTACAAAGATAAGTCTCTGGGTAGGGAGTGTCACTCAAAGAGTCATTAAAAAGTGACAGTGATTTTTAAAAGAACACCAACAAAGCATTTTAAAAGATATATGTGTATACACACACACACACACACACACACATATCTTTTAAAATGCTTTATTGGTGTTCATATATGTATACACATACACACACACACACACACACACACACATATATATGTATATAAATATCTATGTTTCATGAAGAAAATGCATGATAGGATGGATCCTTCTGGATTAGAGACCTAATACATGAGTAGAGAGAAAGGACAGTTGTGGGTGACATGCAGGCAATCTGATGTAATAAAAAGAATACTGAATTTGGAGGCGGAGAACCAGGGTTCAAATCTCAGCTCTGCTATTTAGCACTAGCCCTGCTTCTGGCCCAGTCCCCAGAGCCATCATCCCAAGAAGCAACCTTTTCAGAAATGTGACTTGGCAACTGCTTATGCATGTGCAGAGGCAGAAGTTCTGCCTTGCTCAGCAGCTACAACTGTTGAAAACCCAGAAAATAAAGTTCTTGTCACCCAAGTCCTTGGCACCGTCAAAAGATTCAACATCAGAACGATCAGATTTTATCTGTGGAAATAACATTACAAACAAGACATCACCATCTGCTTTGCTGCTACACCATGGGCCTTTCCCATCATTCATGGCTGCGCTCTCTAGATGTGTTATCTCCCCCGTTAGAATGTGAGCTCTGAGAGCAGGGACTGTCTCTGCTTTTCTGTTTATAACCCTGAAGATGGAGAAGTGATAGGAAGCAGCATGGTGAGTTCCTATCTATAAACTCCTCCAGATAGATCTAGAAAATACATCAAATCGAATCCTGATGGGGAAATCCAGAAAAAGTCACCATGAGTCTTTTGTCCAGATCAGTTAAGCATAAAGAGATAGAGAAAGGTTTGCACACACTGGGGACAGTTCGGGCCAGGAGCAGGATACACAGAGCACTCCAGCACCCAGGGAAAGGCTGTGTGACAGATACAAATCGGGGCCCCCTAGACTCATGGAGCACTGTGATGGAGACATTTATGAATTGGCAGTTTTGTTGCTCGCTTTCCAGTTCTAGGGCACAGATCTATAGCAGGCTAAAAAGAAGCCCTCTGCAGAGAAGTAGTGTGCCCCAGTACAGAAGCCCTAGACTGTGTACAGAGAAAGAAGGAAGTTCAGAAGCCAGCAGGAACAGCAGAAATAGCAATGTGGCTCAGAACCAGTGGAATCAGAGTCTGTCTCACTTTCAGCATCCAGCCCAGCTGAAGAGGAATAACCAAGGCAGGAAGTGGAGACCAAAGAGAAGTCTACAATTCTATTGCTATGAACCACAGAGCTTTCCAGCTGGTTGATAGGGGCTAAGTCTGTAGCAGTCTACTCTTACACAGTCCCAAACCCAGGTCTAGAACTTACGGAGCTCAGACTGGGTGGATGAGTAAGTGGGGGTGGCAGAGAGCATTCAGATTTGCCCTGGATTATATCACTTCAGGAGCACTGAAAGCTTGCTGGTCTCCAGCCCATTCCTGAGATCCTTGAATAACACAACACTCGATACTTCAAGAAAGCAGAAACAGGACCAGCCCAGACCTTCCCTCCAGAAGTTCCTCAGAGCCCATCAAATCCAAAGTCAGGACATAGGCTGGAAGAATGGGCAAGCAAAAAAAAAAAAAAAAAACTCCAACATAATGAGCGACGATGGTGGCAGGGATACCCAAGACACAAACGTATAAGAAGAGAACAACTCCCCCCAAAAAAACTACAATTGATATTTCAGAAAAATACAGCTTGGACACAAACTCAACTAGAATTAGAATTCCTAAAATAGATGAAAAAAGAATTTTTTTAAAAGTTGAAAAATGTTTTATAAATGGAATGAGAATGCTTGAGTTATTGGAAAAGAAATGAAAGTGATGAAATAAAGAATTGGAAAGGGAATTACCAGCTTGGCACAGAAATACCAAAACCTGCCTAAGCAACAAACACCTTGAAAATCCGAATGGACCTAAAGAAACTAAAGATCCATGAAACAACAAGAAATATTAAAACAAAGTCAAAAGATTGAAAAAATGGAAGAAAATGTAAGATATCTTGGAGCAAAAACAGTTGACCTGAAAAAATAGATTGAGGGGAAAAAAATTAAAGAAACATTGAACTACCTGAAAGCCAAGACCAAAAAAGAACCTAAAAATCCTATTTGTAACCCTAGTGCTTAGCACAGTCTAGCACATAATAAGCCCTTAATAAGTTTTTTTCATATCTCTGTACACACATTATATATGTATGTATCTGCATCTGTATATGTATATGCATATATATATATATATATATATTCATATAAATATAGGCATGTTCTGGTAAATGTTTAACTGTGTCTTTAAAAATTCATGCATGACATACTTTTAAATCTAATCTGCATTATTTATATTTCTTCCATCAATTTCTTAAGTCTAAACAATAAACAGACAACAAATTAAGTCCTGATTTGTAACCTTTGCCATTTTCTGAGGTGTAAATACTCATGCTGAAAATCTAATAATCAGTTCTCACAGGCCAGTAAGAGTTGGCTCTAGCACACTCCTATGTATATGTACATATATTGTATTGTATATATGTATATATAAGTATGTGAATGCTTATGTATATGTGTATTGTGTGTTTATATGCATGTAGCATGGGCATGGCACTGACCTCCACTTTTTCTTTCCTACACTTGTGAAAGAGGCTCTCAGACAGAAGACTTACACTGTTACAACTCACTCTTTGTGTCCTGGAGATAACACTGATGTTGTATGCCTATTCACTTTAGTTCCTGAATTCTCCATCAGGGACTATCCCATTTAACAAATCAGCAAAGATGGCCCTAAAATTAGAAACATGTCACTAATCACTTAATCAGAAATAGTTACTAAGCAGAAGGCAAAGCAAGAATTTTTATAATCTAACATTCTACCTATAAATTTGAGATGTGTTTTTCCACCAATGACCACAACGTCTGTGGGTAGCAAGAGTGGGCACAAATTTACAGAACCGTAAAAATGAGGCATATGAGTAAGGAACACATGTCCCCAAGGCAACTCATAACTGTGGGTCTTGATGTTTTTTGTCCCCTTCAAGAATGGTTTGCATAACAAATTACTTATTTTTGGGGAGGCATTAGGTATCAGCATCATTTGTTTCATAAAAGGAATTTGGTAGGACTCCTTCTTATCCTATTATTCCAAATAATTTATTTAATATTAGAATTAGTTGATCTTTAAATGTTTAATAGAATTCACTTGTAAACCCATCTGGTCCTGGTGCCTTTTTCTTAGGAAGCTCATTTATGGTCTGTTCAATTTCTTTTTCTAAAACAGGTCTATTTAGATATCCTATTTCCTCTTTTGCTAATCTAGGTAGTTTATATCTTTGTAAATATTCTCCCATTTCACTTAAATTGTTAAATTTATGGGCATATAATTGGGCAAAATAACTCCTTACAATTGCTTTAATTTCATCCTTATTAGTGGTATGTTCACCCTTTTCATTTTTAATGCTAGTGATTTGGTTTTCTTCTTTTTAAAAATCATATTAACCTATTGTTTATCTGCTTTATTGTTTTTTTCCCAACCAAAACTAACTCCTAGTTTTATTTGTTACTTCAATAGTTTCCTTACACTCAATTTTATTAATCTCACCTTTAATTTTTTAGGATGTCCAGTTTAGTGCTTAATCAGGGATTTTTAGTTTGTTCTTTTTCTAGTTTTGTTTTTTTTTTTGCATACCCAATTCATTGGTCTGCTCTTTCTCTATTTTATTGATGTACACATTTAGAGATATAACTTTTCCTCTGATTACTGCTTTTGCTGAATCTCATAGGTCTTGATATGCTGTCTCATTATTGCCATTCTCTTTAATGAAATTATTGATTGTTTGTATGATTTGTTCTTTAACCCACTCTTTCTTTAAGATTAGGTTATTTAGTCTCCAATTAGTCTTTAATCTATGTTTCCATTTTTTCTAATTAAATAAAAATTTTTTATTGCATTATGATCTGAAAAGAAAGCTTTTAATATTTCTGCTTTTCTGCTTTTAAGTATGAAATTTTTATGCCCTAACAGATGGTCAATCTTTGTAAAGGTATTGTGAACCACTGAAAAAAAAAGTTACATTCTTTTCTATTTCCATTAAATTCTCTCCAAATATCTATCATATCTACCTTATCTTAAATTCTATTCACTTCCTTGATTTCTTTCTTATTTATTTTGTGGTTAAAAGATTCAAGTCCCTCACTATTATATTACTATTATCTATTTCTGACTGTAATTCATTTAATTTTTCTTTTAAAATTTTGGATGCGATAGCACTTGGTGCATACAGCTTTAGTATTGATATTGCTTTGTTGTCTATAGTACCTTTTATCAAAATGTAGTTACCCCATTTATCTCTTTTAATTAAATATACTTTAGCTTTAACTTTGAGATGATTGCTACCCCTGCATTTTTTTTTGCATCAGCTGAAGCATTACAAATTCTACTCCAACCCTCTATTTTAACTGTGTATATCTCTCATTTTTAAATGTTTCTTGTAAACAACATATTGTTGGATTCTGATTTTTAATCCATTCTGCTACCCATATCTGTTGTATGGGTGAGTTCATCCCATTCACATTCAAAGTTATAATTACTATTTGTGCATTTCCCTCCATCCTATTTTTCTCACTATTGTTCTTCACAGCCTTATCCCTCCTCACACATCTAATTTACTTCTAACCACTATCTCCCTAATTTACACCCTTTCAAACAACCCCTTCCTTATCCTCTCCCCTTACCTTCCTATTCCTTACTCTACCCACCCCTCTAAGAGTCCCTCCCTTATCCTCTCCTCCCCACCTTCCCAAATCATAATCTACATACCCTTCTAAAAGTCCCTCCCTTTTCCTGTCCTATTGTCCTTTTATTTCTTTATAAGTTTAGAAGACTTTTATACCCTGTTAGACGTAGTTGTTGTTCCCTCTTTAACCCAGATCCAATCAGAGTATGGTTTCAGCACCACCAGCCCTCCATCCCCATCTGCTTCCTCTATATCAGTTCCTCCTTTCGTGCCCCATTCGTATGAGATAATTGCTCCTTTTTACCTTTTCCTACTCAATTTTGTATTTTTGGAATCACCCCATCATGCTTAGCTCAGCCCCAACTTTTCTTTCAAACTGCCCAAGTAATGGTAACAGTCTTAAGAATACTGTTAACATTTTCATATATAAGAAGTAAGTAGTTTGACCTTAATGAGTCCCTTATAATTGGTTTTTAGTGCTTTCTTTATATTTCTTCTGGATCCCATATCGAATTTTCCATTGAATTCTGGTCTTATGGTCACAAATACCTGAAAGTCTTTCAGTTCATTAAATATCCTTTTTTTTTTCTCTCTTTCATTCAGGATTCTACTCAACTTTGCTGGCTAAATTATTCTTGGATGCAACTCCAGCTCTTTTTCTCTTCAAAATAATGTTCCAAGACCTATGGTCTTTTAGTGTAGAAGTCTTATGAAATCCTGATTGTAGCTCCACAGTATTTAAATTCTTTTTTTCTTATTGCTTGCCATATTTGCTTCTTAACCTGGGAGTTTTGAAACTTGGCTATAATATTCCTATAAGTTTTCTTCCTGGTATCTCTTTCAGGTGGTAAACAGTGGATTTTTTTCTATTTCTATTTTACCCTCTTGTTCTAGAAGTTCAGGGCAACTTCCTCAATAATTTCTTATAATATTGTATCAAGATTCTTTTTTTGATCATAACTTTCAGGTGGTCCAACAATTTTTACACTGTCTCTCCTTGATCTGTTCTCCAAAACAGTTGTTTTTCTAATGAGATGTTTCATATTCTCGTCTATTTTTTTCATTCTTTTGATTTTGTTTTATTATTTCTTGGTGTCTTGTAATGTCATTCATTTCCCCTTGCCCAATTCTAGCTTTCATGGAGTTATTTTCTTCCTTAAGATTTTGGATCTCCTTTTCCAATTGGTTGGCTTTCTTTTCATAATTTTTAAAAAATTTTCTTGGATTGCTCTTTTTTCCCCAAAATTTTTCCTTGATCTCTCTTATTGGATTTTTGAAGTTCTTTCAAAGTTCTTCTAAGAACTCTTTTGGGGCTTGTGACCATTTGATGTTGCTCTTTGGGGTAGGGGTGGCTTTTTTGCCTCTCTACTTTTCTCTGAATTTAAACCCATATCTTCTTTTACACCATAGTAGCTATCTATGGTTGGGTTCTTTCTCTTTTGCTTACTCATTTTTATTTTGTTTTATTTTATTGTTAGTATCTTGTTATTGGAATCAGATTTTAATCTCAGTTGGGTAATGGTGCCCCAGGCCTCAGGTCCTTCTTACTGTTATTTTCTGAATTCTGGCTGGGAGCCCAGACTCAGGCTCTTCTCTCCTCCCCTAAGCCATGGCTAGGGCCCCCAGCTTCCATCTTCCCCTACTCAGTTGAAGGATCCCCACACTGTTCATTACATAAAAGAATGAACATGAGGTGAAAATTTCTGAAGTCTTGAGGTGAAAGTTCTTGAGACCTAGACTGCTCCCAGGGCATGCTGTTTGTTGACTCAGTGGGGTCAGCCTGGAGGTGTTTGCACTTTTACTCAGCACAATCCTCAGCCCCTACAGGTCATGTCTTTCCTGAGGTCCTCTCAAGTTGTCTTAGAAGGACAACTGCTTTACCCCTTTCTTTTTCTTTCTTTCTTTCTTTCTTTCTTTTTGCTTTTCGGTGAAGCAATCGGGGTTAAGTGACTTGCCCAGGGTCACACAGCTAGTAAGTGTCAAGTATCTAAGGCCAGATTTGAACTCAGGTCCTCGGGACTTTACCCCTTTATTTCTGCCACTCTATATTCATTTTGAGGTGATTTTCTGTTTGTAGAAAAAATTTGGAGAGCCTGGAATTTTCTGACCTACTCCTCCATCTTCTTGGAATCCCTCTGCAAAATAGAAATTGAAAGAGTCTACTGATCACCTCCTGAAAGAGATCCAAAATGAAAACTCCTAGGAATATTATAGCCAAATTCCAGAACTCCCAGATCAAGGAGAAAATATTGCAAGCAACCACAAAAAAACAATTCAAACATTGTGGAGCCACAGTCAGGATAACACAAGATTTAGCAGCTTCTACATTAAAGGATCAGAGGCCTGGTAATATATTCCAGAGGGCAAAGCAACTAGGATTACAACCAAGAATTGCCTATCCAGCAAAACAGTATAATGATAATATTATAATAATATAAAAACAGTATAATTTGTCAGGGGAATAAATAAATATTTAATGAAATAGAGAACTTTCAAGCATTCCTGATGAAAAGAAGAGATGAATAGAAAATTTGACTTTCAAATACAAGACTCAAGAGAAGCATAAAAAGGTAAATATGAAAGAGAAATCTTAAGGGATTCACTAAGGCCAAACTGTTTACATTCCTATATGGGAAGATGATACTTGTAACTCCTAAGAACTTTATTATTATTAGGGCAGTTAAGGAGTTATACATAGTATCACAATAAAGAGAAACTAAAACACAGAGTTTTGAGCATGTTCAATTTATTAGGTAAGCTAGCTTTGCCAATAAAAAGGATCCAAGGCAGTAGCCACAGATATTCACGGCAGAATACAGGGTGTTTTTATAGTCTTAAAAGAGGAGCTAGTTAAAATATATATCCATGATATTATTAATACATAGTCATAGGAGTTACAGGAATAGGGAAGTAGGTTGATTTGTATTAATAAGCTACTCAGTATGTTGGGGGAATAGCAATCTTGAGCAATAAATACCCTTTTTTTTTTCTATTGGTTAGAGTACTACAATGACTATGACAAGTGGGATGCTTGACATCACAGAAATCTGTGTCATACATGCAGTCTGGTTAGGAGCAGTCAAAAAGATGAACTTAGATCATCAGCTTATTTCTGTAGGGACTCAGCTTTGCAGGAGGTCAGCTTTGTAGGAACTCAGCTCTGCAGAGATAGAGAAGTTAACTACAGCCAATGGCCTATTTCCTAACGTGATTTATAAAGGGCCCTGCAAAAATAATTGATTAAAAGAAGTAAGTAATTGATTACAATTTCACAACAGAGAAAGGGCATGGGTGTGCCCTATGATGGGATGATTTCAAAAGAATAAAATTAAGGGGTGAGAAAGAGGGATGCACTAGAGAAAGTGGAAGGAAAAAGTAGATTATGGTAAACAAACTCACATAAAAGAGGCATGAAATAATGAGCTTTTACAATGGAGGGGAAGAGAGAGAGGTGACAGGCAATACTTGAATCTTGCCCTTATAGGAATTGGATCAAAGAAGGAATAACATACTTACTCAGTTGGGTACAGAAATCTATCTTGCCCTACAGGGAATTAGGAGGGGAGGGGAAAAGAGAAGGAAGGGGAGGAACTGATAGAAGTGAGCATGGATTGCAGGAGCCGTGGTCAGAAGCAAAATAGACTTTTACGGAGGGACAGGGTGAAAGGAGAGAGAGAAGAATAAATGGAGGGAAATAGGATGGAGGGAAATACACAGTCATCACAACTGAATGTGAATCAGATGAACTCGCTCATAAAACAAAAGCAGATAGCAGATTGGATTAAAAACTAGAATACTACAATATGCTATTTATAAGAAATATATTTGAAGTAGAGAGACATACAACATAAAAGTAAAGGGCTGGAGCAGAATTTTTATGTGTTTATGGTTCAGCTGAAGTAAAAAAAAAGCAAGAGTAGCAATCATGATCTCAGACAAAACAAAAGCAAAAAAAAATCTTAATTATTCATGGATAGTCTGAGCCAATATAATAAAAAGTACAGTTCTACTTAATTTACTAATTCAATGCCATACCAATCAAATTACCAAAAACTATTTTATAGACCTAGAAAAAATAATGACAAAATTCATCTGGAGAAACAAAAGGTAAAGAATATCCAGGAAATCAATGAAAAAAAACATGAAGGAAGGTGGCCTAGTAATACCAGATCTCAAACTGTATTACAATGCAATAATCATCAAAACAATCTGGTACAGGCTAAGAAATAGAACAGTAGATCAGTGGAATAGATTGGGTACACAATACACAGTAGTAAATGACCATAGTAATCTAGTATTTGATCAACACAAAGATCCAAGCTTTTGGGACAAGAACTCACTATTTGACAAAAATTGCTGGGAAAACTGGAAAGCAGTTTGGCAGAAACTAGGTATTAACCAGTATTTTACACCATATATCAAGATAAGATCAAAATGAGTACATGATTTGGATACAGAAGGTGATATCATAAGAAAATTCGGGGAACATGGAAAATTTTTATCTGTTAAATCTATGGATGGATAAGGAAAAAATTTATGACCAAACAAGAAATAGAGAGCATTACAGGATATAAAATGGATAATTTTGATTATATTAAATTTAAAAAGGTTTGCCCAAACAAAACCAATGTAGCTAAAATTAGAAGGAAAGCAGAAAATTGTGGGGAAATTTTTTTTACAGCAAATTTCTCTGATAAAGGCCTTATTTCTCAAATACATGGAGAATTGAGTCAAATTTATAAGAACACAGGTCATTCCCCAATTGATAAATAGTCAAGGATATAAACAGACAATTTTCAGACAAAGAAATCAAAGCTATCTCTAGTCATGTGAAAAATTCCTCTAAATCACTATCGATTAGAAAGATGCAAACGAAAACAACTCTGAAGTACCACCTCATACCTATCACATTAGTTAATATGACAGAAAAGAAAAATGATGGGTGTTGGAGAAGATATAGGAAAATTGGAACACTAATGCCTTGTTGGGGGAGTTGTGAACTGATCCAAACATTCTAGAGAACAATTTGGAAATACAATTATCCTTTCTATATTACAAATTTCCCCGTCATGGTTTCAATATTTCGTGGGTTGACTTAAGAAATTAAATGGGAATTTGGGGGGAGTTTTGCAGAAGCAGAAGAACAACAGATGACACAGAACCTATGACCAGATACTTATCCCAAATTTTACAATAAGGTACTGTAAACACCCCACAAAAGAAAAAGAAAAAATTCAAACTTCATCTCTGGTATGACGGGAGGGCCAAAAAATTTACATGGATTTTTCAGATCTAAGGGGCCCTGTGCCACTAGCTCCTACAATGTGGAAGGGATAACTGTATGCCCAAAAGGCTATAAAACTATGTATATCCTTTGACCCAGTAATACCACTACTAGGTCTGCATCCCAAAGAGATTAAAAAAAAAAAGGAAAAGCATCTACACATATAAAAATATTTATAGCAGCTCTTTTTGTGGTAGCAAAGAATTGGAAATTGAGGGGATGCCTATCAATTTTTGGGGAATGGCTGAACAAGTTGTGATATATGATTGTGATAGAATACTACTGTGTTGTAAGAAATGAAGAGCAGGGTGGTTTCAGAAAAAACCTGGGAAGACTTACATAAACTGATACAAAGTGAAGTGAGCAGAACCAGGAGAACATTACACACAGTAACAGCAATATTGTATGATGATCAATTGTAAATGAATTAGCTATTCTCAGCAATACAATGATCCAAGACAATTCCAAAGGACTTATGATGAAAAATGCTAACCATCTCCAGAGAAAGACTTGATGGAGTCTGAATGCAGATCAAAGCATATTTTTTTTTTACTTCATGGGGCGGGGTTTAGAGGTCTGGTTGAAAGGGAGTAGGTGCTATAGCTCATGCTCAGTCCTCCATCCCCTCAACGCTTGCTTGCTAACCAGTTTAACCTGGGACTCATTTGCTTTCTGTAAACAGCAAGTGAACAGCTTAAACCCCTTTCCCCCACCCAAGACAATTCTTCAGTGCTTGTCTTTCCTTGTAAAACTAGGGGTGGTTTGATCATCCCCAAGGGGACAACTTACCAGGTGGTCCTGATTTGGGTAGTTCTGATTTTCTAGCAAAGATTACTAAAGGCAGTTGGTGCCCCTAAAGCAATTAATATTCTGTAATTGTCAGAGAGAGGGTGATCAGCCATACCTGAAGGCTAACCCACTTTCCCCAGCTGCAGCCAATCATAAGGTTTCCCAACTACTCAGAGGCCCCCCCCCCTTTCCTGTGTTTCAATAAAAATATGGTTTTTTTTTTCCCTATACTATCTGGGTCCCTGATTTTACAAAGGCTGCCAGAGTGATCCACTTTATTAACATCTGTATGCATTACAGTTAATAAACTTTTATCTTGCCCCAAAAAAACATGCCTCAATTACACTGTTATTGGCATTTTAGGTGCCACAGTTTTAGAGGTCCCACCCAGATCAGGGGAGAAAGTCTGGTCCCTTAGACTCTCCTTTTCTTTCTTTTGGGGCCTGGTGGAATTTTCCAACACAGGGGAGGGTTTCTTCTAGGAATTTGCACTGTGAACTGTCTCTTCCTCCTGAGCTCAAAATCTTCTCTCAGCAAGAAGGTAAGTAGCCCACTGGAGACAATTTTATCTGTCTTGTGCCAAAAATTGCAACTTTATCTATGTTATTTTGAGGTACTAGTTTTGTGTTCAGTGTGATAATTTGGAGATAATTGGCATCCCCCAGAGGACAATCCCTTAAAGGAAACATTTTTCCTCAAGGAAGTCTTACAGATTAAATTGGGGAGGACAACTTCTTGCGGGAATTTTTGTCGTGGTGATGGAGGGTTAATCTCCTCAAGGAAGACTCTCAACTGTGGGTTGGGGAGTAATCCCTTGAAGGAGTTTCTCCTCAAGGAATCCACTCCTTCCCCCTCCATGAAGGGGGCAATAATGAAAAGAATGAGAAAGGGTTTTGTGTGTGTATTTCTTTGTAAATGAAGTCATTCACACACACACACACACCCCACCCACCCACCCCATCAACCTGAAAATTTTGTATAATGTGGTCTTTGGAGACATCTAGTGACCAAACTGAGAATAGCAACAGGCTTCTTTTTGTTTCAGATGTTCTTTATCAATGGCACTTGTGACAACGCCCCTTTAATTTCTTTAGGGAGAGAGACTGTCTCCAGGTCTGGCCCTGATACTGCCCTTTATTCGCTCATAAACTGGGTCACCAAACAAAGGACTGAACCTACTGGCATTTACACCTACACTGGGGAGTGTGGTATGATGAACCAAATCGTAGAAAGCAAGGGCCAATAGGTATTAATCCTACATCTCCCCCAGGAGGCTTCATTTGTGTCAAAAGCACCAACATTTCCAAATAACCCACGGGTTTTCTCTTAACTAACCACCAGTTCTGGTGCTAAAAGCTGGCATCTAGAACAGGCAGAATGGATGTGCTAGGGACTTCTTTAGATTCATAAACTGAGCACCAGGCCTGTGGCAAGGCTGTTTAGCTAAGCCATGTGGTTTCTCAGGAGGGTTTCCTGAGAAGATTAAAACTTTAGCCAAAGCATTCTCCAAGACTGTCACCATATTAAGCCACCCAAGTATCTAAATTGTCTGTACCTGATAATTTTTTTTAATGGAAGTTAGAATTAGCAACAATAGTGTACCAAAGGGTACTCCCTTAGGGATACTCCTTGAAGCATGGGATAAGAGAGAATTTCCAACTGAGCCAGAGATGATAACAACAACAACAACAAGAAGCAATTAGGTTTTGTAATATCTGGTTTAAAACAGGAAAAGGAGAAGGAACAGACTGTCATTACCCTAGTACAGACAGCTTCAGTCTAAACCAGACTTGCTATCTTGTCAGCTGTTTCAGAGGCCTTCACATAGGCAGAATCAGAGGCAATCTCAAAACCTCTCTATTCACTATATGAATGTAATCGAAAACTATTGTGCTATAAGAAATGATGAACAGGCTGACTTCAGAAAAACCTGGAAAGACTTGTATAGTCTGATGCTGAGTGAAATGAGCAGAACCAGGAGAACATTGTACACAATAACAGCCACGTTGTGCGATGACTAACGTTGATAGACTTAACCCTTCTCAGGAATACAAGGATCTAAGACATCTCCAAATACCTCATGTTGGAAAATGCTATCCGCATCCAAAGAACTACAGAGTTTGAATGCTGATCAAAGAGTACTATTTGCTATTTTTTTTTCTTCTGTTTTGTTTTGTTTCCTCTTTCCGGTGGTTCCTCCTATTGGTTCTAATTCTTACTTACAACATCACTAATGTGAAAATATGTTTAATAGGAATATATATGTATAGCCTATATCAGATTGCATGCCATCTTGGGGAGGGAGATGGGGAGGGAGAGGGAGAAAAATTTTAAACTCAAAAGCTCATGGAAGTGATTGTTGATAATTCAAAATAAATTAATTAAAATTTTTTTAAAAAAACCTCTCCATTCACATGAGTGTTTTTTGCTGCAGGAGGGAGGGCCATATTGCTGAGGATTGCAGAAAGAAAAAAACAAGACCCCAGAAATAAAAAAAAGAAACAGCTGTGGAGGTACCCGGAGGAACAGTAATACACATGAAGGTACAGGGAGGGGGAGGGACTATGGAACTCGAAGAAGGACTTTTTGTTTCCCTAGAACCTGAAGTCCTAGCCCTAGTTATCCAATTCCATTCCTCTCCCAAAACTGTGAAGTAACGTCAGGACCCATATGCCAAGACCACTCCTCTCTTTTTACTATTAGGAGACACCCTGTCTTCTGGAGTTAAGACCCAGAAAGCAAGTCATGCCCTGAGCTTGGCACAACAACAATCCTTTGGACTCATCCTCTGGATGAACTCTACTGTAGCTAAATCACAGAACTGGCTCAAGCCAGCCCCAGGAGATCCCGGAGGAGGGACAAGTAATCACCTGCAGGAGCCACGTTCAGGTCATGAAGAGACTTTCTGTCACTAGGTAAACTTGCCTCATTGTTGCTGTTACATCTCACTGCTCGGTTCTTTATCTAGTGCAGCTTTATGCATCAAGGCTTAGCCTCACTGCCTTGGATCTCCTTGGTCTAGAGGAGACTCTGACACATCTGTCTAGTCTCCATCCTCCAACAGAATAAAGAAGACTTTTGGGGGCAGCTAGGTGGTGCAGCGGAGAGAGCACCTGTCCTAAAGTCAGGAGAACTTGAGTTCAAATGCGGCCTCAGACCAAACACTTGACACTTACTTAGCTGTGTGACCCTGGGCAAGTCACTTAACCCCAATTGCCTAAAAAAAAAGAAGACTTTTTGTCTGTAATTCCTTTGAGCTCTTTGGTATTTTGTTTTATTTTATTTTTCAGAGTTAACAGTTAGTGTATAATCTCTATGAGCTTATTGTTATTTTCAGAGTTAACTGTTGTTGTATAACCTCTATAGCTCTTTATCAACCGTGAAAATAAATGACCAAAGAGCTATAGAGCCACCATCAGGATTACACAGAACTTAGCAGCTTCTACATTAAAGGATCAGAGGGCTCGGAATACAATATTCCAGAAGGCAAAGGAGCTTGGATTACAACCAAGAATCAACTACCCAGCAAAATTTAGCATAATCTTTCAGGGTAAAAAAATGGAAATTCAATGAAATAGGAGACTGAAAGACCAGAAATGAACAGAAAATTCAGTCTTCAAATACAAGACTCAAGAGAAACATAAAAAGGTAAACAGGAAAAAAATATGTTATTCAATAAGATTAAACTGTTTACATCCCTACACCGGAAAATGATACTTGTAACTTTTGAGAACTGGATCTCTATTACGGCAGTTAGAAGGAGTATATATAGACAAAGGGTGTGGGTATAAGTTGACTTTGATGTGATGATATAAAAAACTTAAGGAGTGAAAAAAAAGATTGTACTGGGAGAAGAGGAAAGGAATTGTAGAAAAGTTAGATATGATAGACCTCTGGAAAAAACTGAATGGGGATAGAAAGGAATATACCTTTTCTCAAGAGTACATGGCACTTACACAAAAATTAACCATGTATTAGGACATAAAAACCTCACAATAAAATACAGAAAGGCAGAAATATTAAATGCATCCTTTTTGGATCATGATGCAATAAAAATTATGTGTAATAAAGGGTCATGGAAAGATAGACTAAAAAGTAATTGGAAATGAAGTAATCTAATCCTAAAGAATCAGTGGGTCAAACAACAAATCACAGAAACAACCAATAACTTCATCTAAGAGAATGACAATAATGAGACAACATACCAAAACTTATGGAATGCAGGCAAAGCAGTTCTCAGGGGAAACTTTATATCTCCAAATGCTTACATAAATAAAATAGAGAAAGAGGAGATCAATGAATTGGGCATACAACTAAAAAAGCTAGAAAAAGAACAAATGAAAAATCCCCAATTAAATACCAAATTAAAAATTCCAAAAATCACAGGAGAGACTAATAAAATTGAAAGAAAGAAAACTATTGGACTAATAAATAAAACCAAGAGCTGGTTTTATGGGAAAAAAAAGATAAATCTTTGATTAATTGGATTTAAAAAACCCAAATTACCAGTATCAAAAGTGAAATTAATGAATTCACCATGAATGAAGAGGAAATTAAAGCAATAATTAGGAGCTATTTTACCCAACTGTATACCAACAAATCTAAAAATCTAAGTGAAGTGGATGAATATTTACAAAAACATAAATTGCCCAAATTAACAGAAGAGGAAATAAAATCTTAAATAACCCCATTTTAGAAAAAGAATCGAACAAGCCATCAATGAACTTCCTAAGAAAACCATCTCCAGGGTCAGAAGGATTTACAAGTGAATTCTACCAAACATTTAAAGAACAACTAATTCTGATATTACATAAACTATCTGGAAAGACAGGTGAAGAAGGAGCTCTACCAAATTCCTTTTAAGACATAAACATGATGCTGGTACCCAAACCAGAAAGAGCCAAAACAGAAAGAAAATTATAGACCAATTTCCCTAATGAATATTGATGCAAAATTTTTTGTTAATTTATTTTAATTGATCAACAATCACTTCCATAAGCATTTGAGTTTTGAATTTTTCTACCCCTCCCTCTTTGCCTCCCTCCCCAAGACGGTGCGCAATCTGATGCAGGCTATATGTATACATTCCTATTATACATATTTTCACACTAGTGATGGTGTAAGGAGGAATTAGAACCAATAGGAACAACCACAAGAAAGAGAAAACAAAATAAAACAGAAGAAAAAATAGCAAATAGTATGCTTCGATCTGCATTCAAACTCCATAGTTCTTTCTTTGGATGTGGATAGCATTTTCTATTATGAGACCTTTGGCAATGTCTTAGATCCTTGCATTGCTGAAAAGGGCTAAGTCTATCAATGTTAGTCATTGTACAATGTGGCTGTTACTGTGTACAAGGTTCTCCTGGTTCTGCTCATTTCACTCAGCATCAGTCCATGCAAGTCTTTCCAGGTTTTTTTGAAGTCCACCTGCTCATCATTTCTTATAGCACAATAGTATTCGATTACATTCGTATACCACAACTTGTTCAGCCATTCCCCAAATGATGGGCATCCCCTCAATTTCCAATTCTTTGCCACCACAAAAAGAGCTGCTATAAATATTTTTGTACATGTGGGTCCTTTTCCAATTTGTTTGATCTCTTTGGAATACAGCTCTATAAGTGCTATTGCTGGGTCAAAACTATTCCCTTTGAGCAGAGTTCCAAACTGCTCTCCAAAATGGTTGGATCATTTTACAACTCCACCAACAATGCATTAATATTCCAATTTTCCCACATCTTCTCCAATATTTATCATTTTCCTATTTTGTCATGTTGGCCAATCTGATATGTGTGATGTGGTACCTCAAAGTTGTTTCGATTTGCATTTCTTTAATCAATAGTGATTTAGAGCATTTTTTCATATGACTATATATGGCTTTAATTTCTTCATCTGAGAACTGCCTGTTCATATCCTTTGACTATTTATCAACTGGAGAATGACTTGTATTCTTATAAATTTGACTTAATTCTCTATATATTTTAGAAATGAGGCCCTTATCAGAGACACTGGTTGTAAAAATTCTTTCCCAATTTTCTACTTTCCTTCTAATCTTGGCTGCACTGGCTTTGTCTGTGTAAAAACTTTTCAATTTAATGTAATCAAAATTACCCATTTTGCATTTTGTAATGTTCTCTATCTCCTGCTTGGTCATGAATTCTTCTATTCTCCATAAATCTGATTAGGTGAACTATTCCATGCTTTCCCAGTTTGTTTATAGTATCAGCCTTTATATCTAAATCATGAACCCATTTAGACTTTATTTTGGTATGTGGTGTGAGATTTTTGTCTATGCCTAGTTTCTGCCATACTTTTTTCCAGTTTTTCCAGCAGTTTTTGTCAAATAGTGAGTTCTTATCCCAGAAGCTGGGGTCTCTGGGTTTATCAAATAGTAGATTACTATAGTCATTGACTACTGTTTCTTGCATACCTAACCTATTCCACTGATTCACCACTATTTCTTAGCCAGTACCAAGTAGTTTTGATGATTGCTTCTTTATTATACAATTTAAGATCTGGTACAACTAGGCCACCTTCCCCTGCATTTCTTTTCATTAGTTTCCTTGATATTCTGGACCTTTTGTTATTCCAAATGAATCTTCTTATTATTTTTCCTAGCTCGATAAAATAATTTTTTGGTAGTTTGATTGGTAGGGCACTGAATAAGTAAATTAGTTTAGGTAGAATTGTCATTTTTATTATATTAGCTCAGCCCACCCATAAGCAACTGATGTTTTTCTAATTATTTAGATCTGACTTTATTTGTGTGGAAAGCGTTTTGTAATTGTGTTCATATAGTTCCTGTGTTTGTTTGTTTTTTTAATTTTTTTTTTATTTTTAGTGAGGCAATTGGGGTTAAGTTACTTGCCCAAGGTCACACAGCTAGTACATGTCAAGTGTTTGGTCTGAGGCTGCATTTGAACACAGGTCCTCCTGACTTCAGGGCCGGTGCTCTATTCACTGCGCCACCTAGTTGTCCCCCCCACCCCCGTGTTTGTTTTGGTAGGTAGACTCCTAAATATTTTATAATGTCTACAGTAACTCTAAATGGAATTTCTCTTTCTATGTCTTGCCATTGAGCTTTATTGGTAATATATATAAATGCCTATGATTTATGTGGGTTTATTTTACAGCCTGTAACTTTGCTAAAGTTGTTTATTATTTCAGGTAGTTTTTTACTTGATTCTCTAGGATTGTCTAAGTAAAATATATCATCATATCATCTGCAAAGAGTGATAGGTTTGTTTCTTCTTTGCCTGTTTTAATACCTTCAATTTCCTTTTCTTCTCTTATTGCTAAAGCTAACGTTTCTAGTATGATATTGAGCAACAGTGGTGATAATGGACATCCTTGTTTCACCCCCTATCTTATTGGAAATGCTTCTAGCTTGTCCCAATTACATATGATGCTTGCTGAAGGTTTTAGGTATATTCTACTTATTATTTTAAGAAAGACTCCATTTACTCCTATGCGCTCTAGTGTTTTTAATAGGAATGGGTGTTGTATTTTGTCAAAAGCTCTTTCTGCATCTATTGAGATGATCATGTGGTTTCTCTTAGTTTTGTTGTTGATATGAGCAATTATGCTGATAGTTTTCCTAATATTGAACCAGCCCTGTATTCCTGGTATAAATCCTACCTGGTCATAGTATATTATTCTTGTAATAATTTGCTATAATCTATTTGTTAATATTTTATTTAAAATTTTTGCATCTAAATTCATTAGAGAAATTTGTCTATAATTTTCTTTCTCTGTTTTGACTCTTCCTGGTTTAGGTATCAGCACCATATTTGTATCATAGAAAGAATTTGGTAAGATTCTTTCTTCAGCTGTTTTCCCAAATAGTCTATATGGTATCGGAATTAATTGTTCTTTAAATATTTGATAGAATTCACCTGTAAATCCATCTGGCTCTGGAGATTTTTTCCTAGGGAGTTCATCAATTCACTTGTTCAATTTCTTTTTCTGAGATGGGTTATTTAAGTATTTTACTTCCTCTTCTGTTAATCTGGGCAATTTACATTTTTGTAAATATTCTTGATGCAAAATTTTCAAATAAAATATTAGCAAAGAGATGACAGCTACTTATCATGAGGATATTACACTATGACAAGGTGGTCATACCAGGAATGCAGGGTTGGTTCAGTGTTAGGAAAACTATCGGCATAACTGACCATATCAATAGCAAAACTAACAGAAATCATGTAATTATCTCAATACATGCAGTAAAAGTTTTTGACAAAATACAGCACCCATTCCTATTAAAACACTAGAGAACATAGGAATAAATAAAAGGGAGTTTTCCATAAAATGATAAGCAGTATCTATCTAAAATCATCAGCAAGCATTATATGTAATGGGGATAAGGTAGAAGAACTCTCAATAAGATCAAGGGTGAAACAAGGATGCCCATTATCACCATTATTATTCAATATGGCACTAGAAATGCTAGCTTTAGCAATAAGAGAAGAAAAATAAATTGAAGAAATTAGAATAGGCAACGAGGAAACAAAACTATCATTCTTTGCAGATGATATGATGGTATAATTAGAGAATCCTAGAAAATCAACCAAAAAACTGCTTGAAACAATTAACAACTTTAGCAAAGTTGCAGGATATAAAAAAACACATAAATCATCAGCATTTCTATGTATTACCAACAAAGCCTAGCAGCAAGAGATAGAAAAATTCCCTTTAAAATAACTGTAGACAATATAAAATATTTGGGAGACTATCTGCCAAGATAAACCCAAGAACTATATGAACAGAATTCCAAAACACTTTTTCACACAAATAAAGTCATATCTGAACAACTGGAAAAAATCTTAATTGCTCCTGGGTAGGCTGAAATAATATAATAAAAATGACAATTCTACCTAAATTAATTTGCTTATTCAGTGTTGTACCAATCAAACTATCAAAAATTATTTTATAGAGCTAGAAAAAATAACAAAATTCATCTGGAAAAACAAAAGGTCAAGAATATCAAGGGAATTAATGGAAAAAATGCAAAGGAAGGTGGCCTAGCCATACCAGATCTAAAACTACATTATAAAGTGGCAATCATCAAAATTTTTTTGGAACTGGTTAAGAAATAGAGTGGCAGATTAATGGAATAGGTTAAGTACACAAGACACCTGTAGTAAATGAATGAAGTAATCTACTGTTTGATAAACCCAAATTCTCCAGCTTCTGGGATAAGAACTCACTATTTGACAAGAACTGCTAGGAAAACTAGAAAATAGTATGGCAGAAACTAGGCAGAGCCCAACATCTCACACCCTATACTAAGATAAGGTCAAAATGGGTACGTGATTTAGACATAAAGAGTGATCCATAAGCAAATTAAGAGGGCAAGGGATAATTTATCTGTCAGGTCTATGGAGAAGGGAAGAATTTATGACTAAACAAGAGATAGAGAACATCATGAAATGTAAAATAGATAATTTTGATTACATTAAATTAAAGAGAGTTTGCACAAACAAAGTCAAAGCAACCAAGATTAGAAGGAAAGCAAAAAAGCTGGGAAAGAATTTTTAGTGCCAGTGTTTCTGATAAAAGCCTCATTTCTCAAATATATAGAGAACTGAGTCATATTTATAAGAATACAAGTCATTCTCCAGTTGATAAATAGTCAAAGGATATGAACAGGTAGTTCTCAGATGAGAAAATTAAAGCTATCTATAGTCATATGACAAAAATGCTCTAAATCACTATTGATTAGAGAAATGAAAATTAAAACAACTTTGAGGTACTAGCTCACACCTATCAGATTGGCTAATATGACAGAAGAGGAAAATGATGGGTGTTGGAGAAGATGTGGGAAAGTTGGAACACTAATGCATTGTTGGTGGAGTTGTGAACTGATCCAACCACTCTGGAGAACAATTTGGAAATATGCCCAAAGAGCTATAAAATTGTGCAAACCCTTTGATCTAGCAATATCACTACTAGGTCTGTATCTCAAAGAGATCATAAAAAAGGGAAAAGGACCCACATGTACAAAAATATTTATAGCAGCTTTTTGGTGGCAAAGAATTAGAAATTGAAGTGATGCCCATCAACTGGGGAATGGCTGAACAAGTTGTGGTATATGAATGTAATAGAACACTATTGTGCTATAAGAAATGATGAGCAGGAGGATTTCAGAAAAACCTGGGAAGATTTATATGAACTGATACTGAGTAAAGAAACTTTGCTGCTTCAAGTTAAATCTTGTGGGACTATACTTAATATTATTCTGAGTCTGATTCCAGGTATGATCCCTCAGGAAATGTCATTGAGCCAATGATCAATAATGTCAGTAGCCCAATGGGAGTGACATTTATGAACTACCCAATGGATATCTGTCCCTGAAATTGGGGGGGAGGGAAAGGAGAAGGTGATGGGTGACCCTGGGAAAGCTAAGGTAAGACCCTCTTCACTTAGTTTTTCATACAAGAAATTTTCCTCCCTGGTTAATTCTGAGCCTAGCTGTGCACATACTGTCAATACAATAAGCTACCTATATGACTCTTGCCTGGAATTAACATGGAGCTAAGGGGACACCTTCCTTTACTATAGTTATGTCCTTCTTGTTCCTTCTATGTCAAATTTTATAATCATGGCAAGAGAACAGTAGAATTATAAACACAATACTTATTCTATTATCTGTAGACTAATACTGGAACACATCTAAGTTACTGTAATAAAATGCAAGTATATAAGATCTAAGTTATTCAATCTGAAGTTACAGTCCTTTCCATGTCCTAAACAACTAAGTTAAAGAGTACTTTGGCTTGTCATATGCTTCCTAATAGTTATATAGTCATGGGTCAAGTTAGGTCCCTGAAATAAACCTGCCAACAAAGTGTGCTCTGAAATGCAAGCAAACTACGTAAGAGCTACCTTAAATACATCCTCAGAGTTTAGAGGGTAGTTACGAGCAGTGGTCTATGTTCATGTAATATCTATTTCATTTGAACATGGTTATAACTGACCATGTTTTACTGTGAGGGATTGTCTGATGTTGGCTACGTGCCACATGGGGGTTGTGGCAAGATGGGGCAGGGACAAGATATTAGGAAGTAACTGGAGCTCACACTCCCGAGGCAGGGGGCTGTGCCATGTGGGGTTGTGGTGAACTGGGATAGGAACAGAATACGGGGAAGTAGCTGGAGCATGTGCTCCTGAGGCAGGGGGCTGTGCCAGGTGGGAGTGGGACGGCAGAGAACAAGCTCCCTTTGTCTAGTCCTCTCCCTAGGTGCAGCGCTAACCCCAGACATCTCCTTCCTGTATCCAGGCCTAGCTTCCTGTGTCACGTACTCTCCCTTTGTGCAGCGCTAACCCCAGATGCCTCCTTCCGGTATCTGATCCTACAATCGTTCACTGGTAAGCGGGCTGAGGAGGAGGGGCTAGGAAGGTATATAGGGGCGGTAGGGGTCGGATCTCGCTCTCTCTTGCTCTTGCTTTCCTGCTTGGCCTTGCTGTGATGGCCTCTGAATAAAGTTCGTGTGCTTGCACCTCCCGATCAGCTCATCTCTATGTTTATCTGGGTGGGCTCCGAAGACTGGTAAGTATGACCTTGGCAGCCTGCTCCTGTTAGAAGGAGAGTGCACGGCGCAACCGGCACATTTTACCACAGACAATTCACTTGATATATACTGTATTCTGTATACAGTTTGGAATTAATTATTTAGTATATTTACAAATTTCACCCCAGGTCTTTTTGTTACAATTGGAATAAAATAAGCATCTCTTAGGTAAATTCATTTGTATAGTCATTGCACCTAGACATAGAAGTCACCTATTTACAAAGAGTGTTGTTCATCCTTCTGAGAAGGGAATTAATTAGAATGGGAAATGACTGGAAATTTTTGAGATAGCAACAAGATCAGATATAGAAAGACAGATGGATAAAATGTAAATGATTCCAATGGGATATACAAGCCTTGAGCATGTTCTAATAACAAATTCTAAAAATTGGGTTCAAGATTTTAGATATACAATTTTACTGTTTACCCTCTGCACAAATCAGGTAGTTTAAAAGGGTTAATTAGGTTCTGCTCAATTGTTATTTGAATTTCCTAAACATATTAACACAACAATTTGTTAATTCACATCACAGGGCAGTTATAGGTAATGAAACTGAAGTTTTTCCCCTTTGTTGGGCTTGAATATGAACTAAAAAATGAAATAAATTAATTCTAATCTAAAGAAGTTAAATGGTAGTAGAGTCAATGACAACTTAAAAAAGCACTCTTAACCTTAGCTTACATGTCTATATTGGTAAATATTAAATCTTTAACCAGAAGAGCTTATTTTTCAAGTCAGATCCTCATGGATTTCTTTTTAAGACTTTTCCTGTAGCTTGTTGTTGGCAGTGTCTATGGGATACAGGATTTAGATAAAGATAGAAACAGCAAGCGATATGTAACAAATTAAATTAAAAGTAGAAATTTAAGAGGCTGTGCTAAACTGTCATTGCATATCATAACTGGCAGATTTTAGCTGAAACATCTAAGAATCTCTGCAGGTGACCTGAACCAGAGAAGCAGGTCTGCTAGGAGAAGGTGCTCTGAAAACAAGCCAATTCCAAAAAGCCCAAGACATATTTTCAGAAACCAGACAACTGAAAGAAAAGTCAGACCTAAGATATGATGTGCTGATGAAATGGACATTAAGAATGAGTTACTAAGAAAAAGACTGAATGTTCACCCTTCCCCCTCATTCTTTTCCCATGTGCCGATTTCTCTGTAAGGCCTTCTTACAGAAGGGGACTTCTCCCAATAGTCTGTCAATTCATCTCTCTCTCTCTCTCTCTCCCCCTTCCTCTCCCCCCTCCCTCTCTCCCCCCATTATAGCTAGCCTTCAAAATCAACTGTCCTTAATCAAGTACTTAGTGCCTTCAGATCTTTTTGTATCCTGGTGAGTCATTCCTGAGAGTGCAGTAGATTGGATGCCATTTTATAATTGACATATTAGTTAGTGATCCATTGAGAAAACTGTTTTCTCAGTAAATCAGAAGGGAGAATGTGAGAGATAAAAATTAATATCCCCTCTGATTTCCACTTTATTGGTTTTATAACATAATTAATATTTATGCTGCATTGATTTTTAGAGTTGATAGTGTCTGCCTGAACTCACCTCAATTGAAAATTTGATCTGTCCCAGTCTGAATTGGCTTACAGGTGTGGTCAAAAGAAAGTGATGCTATAGCTCATGCTCTCATGTCCCCTTCTTCCCCCCCCAACATTTGCTGGCTAATCAGGTTAACCTGAGACTCATTTGTTTTCTGTAAACAAACAACTTCAGCTGTATCCACACTGCCCCCCAAGATAATTTTTCAGCCCTTGCCTGTTCTTGTAAAACTCGGGGTGGTTTGATCTTCTCCAAGGCGACAACTAACCAAGTGGTCCTGATTTGGGTAGTTCTGATTTTCTTGCCAAGATTGCTAAAGGTAGTTGGGGCCCTTAAAACAATTAACCTACTGTAATTGTCAGAGAGAGGAGTGATCACCACACCTGAAAGCCAACCCACTTTCCCCAGCTACAACTAATCATAAGGCTTCCTAATGACCCCAACCTCCTCTTTTTTTTTTATCTCCAAAAAATGTGTTTTTTCTGTGCCATCTGGGTCCCTGGTTTTACTGAAGTTGCCAGAGTGACCCACTTTATTAACATATATACATGTCACTGCTAATAAACTGTTATCTTACCCAGAGAAAATGTGCCTCAGTTTCCCTGTTATTGGCATTTTACACCCCACAATTGCTTGCCTTCTTAAGGGGGGGGAATAGAAGGGAGAGAATTTGGAACTCAAAAAATTTTTAAATGAATATTAAAAATTATTTTTACATGTAATTGTAAAAATATGTGTATATATACATATACACATACAAATACACACACATATTTGGTATTTAAAAAAAAAGTCTGGTTTTGACCAATCCTATTGCTTGAAAGTAGACTCTTACGTGAAATGACTCATCTCTATCTCAAGGTGAAAAACCAAAAATCACACTTCTTCTGGCTAAGATACAAATAGCAACATCTTTGTGTGTCTCAGTCACCAAACAGTTATACACATCACAATTTCCCAGCTATCAACATTAAAGTCTTTAACAGTCATACATAAATTGTCATTCTGTTGTCCTTCCTTTTCAAAGAGGACCAATGATATCACAGGATGATGTCTTAACTTTCAAGTAAATTGGATTTAAGTGAGGCAGAGTTGCACAAAGTCTTCAGCTTTATTCTCTCTTCCAGAGTCATTGAAGTCCAATGGCAAGACAAAATCAGGAGGACTAGTAGTAGCCTAGGATGAAGTGAATGACCCTGGAATCTTCAATGTCTGGTTTCCACTGTGGGAAGTCTTCACATACTTGGGGTAGATATCCCCCTACCTCACTCACAGGTTTGAGGCCTATCAGTTACCTGGCTCAGTCATCTGCCAAGATGGTTTTATAGGGGTGTGGCCACATGTTACAGCTTCTTGGAGCCACAGGTGAGAGTTAGGTGTCAGGTAGACACCAAAGGTGAATGGGCAGCCCTGAAAAGAGCTCAGCAAACCCTCAATGCAAAAGTGCTGGTTGTGCTTAAATACCCCATACACCGCTACATAAATTAGATGCTAGGAAACAGTATACTTTAGCCACATTTGCCCTGAGTTAATATTTTTTTCTCTCTGGGTTGCTTTCTCAACATTTATCTCACAACTGTCTTTAGTTTTTCCCCTTTTAATCAGTTAAGATTGCCCAAATCAGAAAGGGGTACCACCTTATATGCACAATATATTTATGTATTTATTCTGTGTGCATATATGTACATATATATGAGTGTATGAATGTATTTAGACAGGTAATAACTGAAGCTATAAGAAAAGATGAAATCACTATGGGAGAAAGTATGTAGAAAACAAAATAGAAACTATAACATCTTGTGGGATATTTATGCTTAGAAGATGGGTAGCTGATGAACCAGGAGAAGAGACCAAGATAGAAGAAGAATCAGGAAAGGGCAGTGTAAGAGAAGCCAAGAGAAGAAAAAATATCAATGGAGGGAAATGGTCAACAAAAACAAAGGCAAGTAGGATGAAGACTGAGAACAGGCTATCAGATCTAGCAAAGAGTTCATTGGTAATCTTTCAGAGAGGAATTTCAGTAGAGCGGTTAGCTCAGAAGCTAGATTGCAAAGGGTTAAGAAATGAGTGGCAATGAGGAAGCAGAGGTGACAGATATGAACTACTCTTTCAAGGACTTTTAACAGTGAAAAGGAGAGTTAAAGGACCACAGCTTGAGAGGACGGTAGCACCAAAGAAAGGCTTTTTTAAGGATAGGGGAGAGTCTTTGACTTCCTACAATCTAGTTTCTGACTTCATCATTCAAGAAAAACTACACTCTTAAATGCCAGATAGAGTTAATTCTCAACTTTTGTGGGAGTAACATTCCTAGAAAATAGCACCATAGTTTAAAAAAAAAAAAAGCGAATGTTGATACTTTGAAACTATGGGAAATAAATAGAGTGTTAGGTTCCCATGACCACTGAAAACTAATCTTTCACTAGAGATTGTTGAAAATACACTTTTCTGCATACAATTCTTTATAACAAAATAGTAATTCTAATGATATTCATTTTTCATAACACAGTAACCACAAAATAATCCATAAAATGCAGGGGAGAGGAGAGGCAATGCTGGACTGAACACGGTCAGAGGCTGCAATGTCAGAAGAACCCTGGAGGTAAAAAAGGGAAAGGGGCAACACCTGCCTTCTCTAATCTCCCTTTCAGTTCTGGAGTTGAACTGTTTCCAATGAAAAGCACATGCCTCAGGGTAACTCCCTGGCCCCTTGTCTAAGCTCCTGACTGGAGCTTATTGTCCTAAGAAATGATAAAATGGATCTTTTTAGATAAACCTGGAAATGCCTATGTATTTAGAATGAACTGAGCAGAATCAGAACAACTCACATATATAACATTATAAAGAAAAAAACTTCAAGACTTCAGAAGTATTTAATGTAATGACCAAACCTCTATTCCAAACAACTAATGATGAAGCATATACACGTATTAACAGAGAGGTGATGGATCCAAGATGCAGAATAAGGCACACATTTTTGGATGCAGTAAATATACAATTTTGTTTTGCTTGACTATTCATATTTGCTAGAAGATCTTGGTTTTTCTTTTTTTTTCTAATTGGGGGTTGAAGTTGAAGGAAGAGTTAGAATAGGGAAACGAAAAAAAGTCATTGAAGCATTTTTTTTAAATGCATAGGAAACAGATGGAAGACCCAAAAGATTAACAGACAAGTAGGGCAGCTTTGAAAATTACGATGGCTATATTATATATTTTAAAGAAAGGAAATTTGTACATGATAGAGATTTACAGTTTCATGAACAATCTTCTGTTATACTATGTAAATGTAACGGTTCATTTTAATTCATGTTGCCAAAGTTCAGATTTTTTAAAAATAGTCTTAAATTGTCTATTCATTACTAATCCTGTCAATGGGGATGTCCTTGATTCATTCACTTGATGAATAAATGATTTTCATTAAAGAATAAAGCTGTTTGGAATAGAGGTTTGGTCATTACATTAAATACCTCTGCCATCTTTTGAAGTTTTTTTCTTTATAATATATGTATGTTGTTCTGGTTCTGCTCAGTTCATTCTAAATACATAGGCATTTCCAGGTTTATCAAAAAAGATCCATTTTATCATTTCTCATTGAAAAGTAATATAGATGGGGAAGTAGATATTTAAGCTGGTAGTTATTTCCACCATCATTTTTTTTCCACAATAAAATCCAAGACTTTTCCCCACATCTTTGTTATCATCCCCTCCTTCAAACATCTTATAACTCAATCCCTCTATGCCCTCATAATTTTCTTGTTTCCAGTATAGATCTCCCCAATTTGCATTTGTTTGTTCTCTTTAAGGGCATTTCTACCGCCGTTAACAAGCACAGACAGGAAATGTGATGTTAAAGCCCAAATGTGGTGGTTTTTATTGTGCTTTAGAGTGGAAAAAGTTCTATTACCGAATCTTTGCAGATCTTTTCCATTTTCTTCTGTTCTTGAATTCCTCCATTTTTTTAAAATTCTCATTTAAATGCCCTTAAAATGACTGCTTAGTTGACTGTCTTGGCCGATTTTCTGTAAAATGATTTTTCCCTCCACTCCTTGTTTTGTCGTTCTTCATAAAATTTTTACAAACTAGCTTATGTTTTAAAATCAGTGTTTAAGTCGTGTTTGCTGACAAAAGCATTTTTAGGCTTTCTGATTCTCATTAATATGGCAATGCATTTACATCTATGTTAAATTATTTTAGTCTTTATCTATGTCCTTCCTTCCATTCAAATCCCATTTTCCATCATCAACTTGTTTAAATACGTCTGAATGTAGTTGTTTTAAATGCATTCCATTTTTCTCTCGTTTTCTTTCTTCCTTCTAACTTTGTGCTATTTTGATATTTGCTCTAAGCGGCGGTCTCAGTATACACGTACAGCTGATTGGGAAGGGGGGGGGACTCTCCAGCTTTCTAATTTCCTCCTTGAAAACACAACCTCAGGTGGTCTCACGAGCTCTTCCTTGGGAGCTTCTGAGACCGACGCCCCACTTCGCATCCTGGGAGCGCCCCTGCCCCTCTCCCACCGCCATCCCTCCTGCCTCCTGTCCCGCCTCTCCTCAGGCTCCCCGACACAGACACCAGCACCAGCCCGAGCCGAACCGTAAGGGACGTGAGGGGAATTCCTTTTAGCCAGCGGAAGCCTCGGGTTCCTTCCGGCTCCTGGTTGCGGGAGGCCGGGCCTGCGCAGTCTGGGCGTTGTTTCTCTTTCGCCGCGGAGGCGGGGCCCGCCGGTAGGCCGGGGCCGTTGGACCGTGATGTGGTGCTGACTTGACATTTGTGTAGGAGGCGGCTGGATACCAGGAAGTCATGGCGGGCCTGGAATTGCTCTACGCCTCGGCAGCGCCGGGGATCACCTGCAGCCAGGACGCGCTTGTGTGCTTTGTGCACTGGGAGCTCGTCACCCAGGGCTACCGAGGCCTGGGCACCGGCGACCAGGTACAGCCCCGGCCCAGCCCGGTGCCCCCTCCCCCATCGCCCCCCGCCGCGCTCCTCCCGGCGCCTACACGCGTGCATGTAGCCCGGCTCCTTGCTGCGGAGCAAGGGCAGCCTGGTATGGCCTGCACCCCCACCCCCCAAGACGCGCTCCTTACCCGGAAGGAGGTACGGCCCGCCGTCTTCCCCCCCGGACCCGGCACGGCCGCCCCCCCCCCCCCCAGCCCCACGCAGTTACACTTGATTCTCATCAAGCCTGTGACACACTTAGAAACACACTCTCCCAGCTGTCCGTGTCTGTTCACAGGCTGCCACACACCTGCCTTACCAGGGACTTGGTAGGGATGCCCACGCACACCGCTCTACTTCACAGTCTCCACATGCTCTTTGATCCATGCACTGTCCTCCCCGTGCTGTTCCTCCAACACACAAAATCCCATCTCTGATCTTTTTCACTGACTGTCCCTGATATCCAGAATGTTCTCCATCTTCATCTCTTCCTCCTGGCTCCCCCAAATTCCTTCAAGTCTCATCCAAAGGTCCACTTTCTGTAAGAAGTTTTTCCCCAATCCTTTTTAATTTTAGTGCTTGCCTTGTGAGACTATCCCAAGTTTATTCTGTATGTATCTTGTTTGTACATAGTTGTTTATGTGTTGTCTCTCTCCATAGGCTGTGAGCTTCTTGAGAGCAGGCACCGTTTTTTGCCTTTCTTTGTATTTCTAGGGCTTAGCACAGTACCTGGCACATAATATCTATTAAATTCTAGGTGACTAACTTAGTTAGAAAACTGGTATAGCAAGCCTCCTTCCCCCTACTTCTCACAGTGAGCAAGTGCCTGAAACAGTTACAAACCTTACCCCCCACACACAATGTACTACCCCTTCTCACCTTCCCCTAAAAATCCTCACATACATTCACACTAAGTTGGAATAGAATCATAGATTTATAGCTAGAAGAAGGTTTAGAGGTTGTCAGTTCTAACCCTTATTTAGATGAGGAAATGGTGGCCCAAAAGTGAGTGGTTTCTCCAGTCTGGATTCAAACCCATGTCCTCCAACTCCAGCTCTCTTTACATTTTACCACACCACCTCTTACTCTTTATTCCTACTCTTTCCTTACTAGAGAGCAGGAGAAACACTCACTCACTCACTCACTCACTCACTCTCACTCTCTCACTCTCTCTCTCTCTCTCTCTCTCTCTGTCTTTCTCTCTTTCTCTCTCTTGCTTTTTCTCTCTTTTTCTCAATCTCTCACTCACAGGGTGGGTCCCAAGGCCCAAACATCTTCCTTTTTACTCACCTTCATTTACAACCTTTTAAATTTTGTTATTTTTTAAAATATATTCTTCTCTCCAATTATGAGAAATACCAAGTTCTACCCCTTCTTTCTCTTTTCCATACTGTACTGTATTATTTTTTAACTCCCCATCTCTTTCCCCATTTCAAACCTTCAGAACAGAACCAGGCTGCACTTATTTTTCTTATTTAACTCCTTCAATACCCTTTAAAGATACTAAGGATCTGAAAGGATTACTTGTTTCTTCTCTCCAGTAGAATATTAGCACTACGTCATCATACGCATCCTTCAGACTACTTGAGTAAATTTCCCTTTAAGTTTTCTTTGGACCCCTGTGTTTTATTTTAAAGTTCACAGCTCTCTTCATCAGAAATGCTTGAAAGTCCTCTATTCCATTTAGGATTTCACTCAGCTTTGCACAGGATAAATTATTCTCTTTGGCCTTTTACCCTTTTGCAGGGTAAAGTTCTCTCTTTGGCCTTTTAAAATGTTGTATTCCAAGATCACCTTTAATTTTTTTGTAGAAACTGCCAGGTCTTAGGGTGATCCTGACTGTGGTTTCTTGGTATTTGAACTTCTTTTTGGATATTTGTAGTATTTTTTTTTTCATCTAGGAGCTCCAGAATTGGGTCCCTGGGACTTTTCCCTTTTTTGTTTGTTGGTTTTTTGTTTTTTTTAAGGAAGTGTTTAGTGGATTTTCTCAATCTTTGCTTTGCCCTCTGGTTCTCTTAAATCTGGATAGTTTTCATTCATGATTTCCTGAAAGCTGCATGTCTCTGGCCTATATCTGGCAGTGCTGGCACTGGCTTTGCTATTGACTCCCTTTCCTATTGCCCCTCAGGCTTTTAGCTAATACACAGTTCTGGGGTGTAAGAATTAACTTACTCTAGTTTCTTGGTGTATTTCTTGTTCATTAATCAGTCCGGCACAAACTTCAGAGTTTTCCTGGAATATATATGAGGAAGCTGGTCAGTCTGTCTCCCTCAGGCCTCCTTTCATTTTTTTATACTGGAGCAGGCCTTGGCTTTTTATTGCTGAGAAGATGATAGTATCAGAGATGGGGACAATCTTAAAAATTGTTGTATGTTATCTGTCCTACCCACTGTGGGATTTTTTCACCTAATTGATACACAGAGACGGTGATTTAGCAAGCAGATGCAGTCATCTTTATTCAGAAAGGAGATCTGGATTGGGGACAGGGATTAAAAGCCACAAGCATGTGTTCTAAAGAAAAATTAAAGGGACTCTGACTATAATATATTTTGTCTTTGTCAGAGTCCCTGAGTCCCTGAAGTAATCTTCAGATACTTAAAATTGAACATATTAAAATCTAACAGGCTATGATATTTTGCTACTTTTTTTTTCTCTTTCACTTTCATTAAGCTGTTAAATTTCACTTGTGTTTCCTTCAGTTTCATTTCTGCCATTTTTAGGCCTCTGAGGCTACTTGTCTTCCAGCTAGATCATTCTGAAAATATTCCAGGTATTCCTAGCAATTTCTGGTTTGTAGTATCCCAGCTGTTTGATTTCATAGCCCCTTTCTGTCTCTTAATTCCCCTCCTGAAAGTGCTGTGTGATCTGTATTTTTAGAAAATGTACTAATATGTTTTCAGAATTTTTTCATTTCAGAATTTCACAACATCCCTTGAAACAATTCCAGCACTTTGGGGTATTGCAAAACCAAGGCTGGGAACCCCAAAATATGCAAAAGTTAATATTCACCTAGTCAGGATGTTGTAGCAGAAACGAGATTGGAAGCCTGGATTCAGTTCTGGTTCTGCCACTGGCTGACAGTGTGGCTTTAGGCAAGTCACTTCCCTGTGCCATGATCTTTTAAGAGGTTTGAAACAAACTGCCCCTAGTATTCCTTCTAATACCAACACGGATTCTGTACCTTTAAATAAATCTTTCAAATACCAATGCATGATCTCTAGTTATAACCCTTAAAACACAAAGAATAACTCTCATGCAATACATAGAACTTCCATAATTGTTAATGTGGAAAATAAATCTGGTCATCTTTATTCAGAGAGAGAATCTTGACTGGCATGGGAATTAAAAGCCATGGGCAATTTGATTAAAGAAAAAGACTACCTGGGGCAGCCAGTTGGCGCAGTGGATAGAGCACTGGCCCTGGATTCAGGAGGACCTGAGTTCAAATCTGGCCTCAGACACATAACACTTACTAGCCGTGTGACCTTGGGCAAGTCACTTAACCCCATTGCCTAGCCCCCACCCCCAAAAAAGACTACCTAAATGATTTTTTTTTCAGTTGCTTTTCTACACAGTCTTGTGCAATATGATGAGTTTTTGCACAGAGGAAATTTGACTGACCAGAATACCCAGGAACTTACACATATTTTTTAAACCATTAAAGTGTGCAGTTATCCTGCCACTAAGAAAGCTCTAGAAATTCTCATTTTCACTTATACCCTGCCCACTATATCTTCACAGCCAGGTCCAGACGATAAGAAATCTGAGCTGTTGCCACATGGATGGAATGCCAATAAAGATCTTTATGTCCTTCGCTATGAGTCCACAGATAACTCAAAGGAACTCCTTCTGAAGGCCATCATGGTGGATGATAGCATGATTATCAATGCTTTGGTGAGTCCTCTGCTGTTAAGCCCAACCCTCCAGGAGCCTGCTAAATGGAGATATGACAGCCAGCCAGATGTAATGGATTGAGCATCTACTTCATTTGCTACAGTTTCAAGGTTTATATCCAAAGGGATGGAAGGGAGGAAGGCAGGCAGGCAGGACTTTCATGGTGAGGGAGGAGGTCTCTTATTTCAGCCTATAAACAAAGGCTCAAAAGGTATCTGACTAAAAACTTTTTAATCACAAAAGATATGTGAATAGGGTGAGCCTATGCATCCAGACCCCAGAACACATTGACATGCTACCAAATATTGGTAATTGATAGTATTAGAACCTGAATTTAAGCAGAATAATGTTTTATGGTAGCTGTTAGCTTCATAGGAACAGTGCTGTAAATGGCATGGTTATAGCACAATTTAGTTATAGTATGTTAATGGTGTCATTGCAGAAGATCAGTTAGGGCAATAATGTCTGAGCTGTGGTCAATATTGAAGTAGCAGTATGATATAGTGGAAAGAGCACACTAGAGTTGGAGTCAAAAGACAGTTCTGATCCTAGCTCTTCTCCTTAACCATGTGACCTTAGGTAAGTTGTTTCTCTCTTTGGGTATCCATCCCCTCATCTGTGTCTAATAAAGGGATTGGACTAGATAATCACTAAAGTTCTTCCAGCTCAAATCTACAGTTGCTTGACACTTTAAAAGAAGTAGATTTAGGACAAATAAAGGGAAGTCCTATTTTTATAGACAACAATGAATAAACATAGAAAGCTCATTTCACTTAAGAAGTGGGGGTCCCGATATCATTGTGCCTATGTTCTCATCTAAATAATATATGTTCTTTGGAAAAATCGCTGAGAATTCAGAAAACAGGGCGGCCTTTAAACTAGTGTAAAAAAAAAAAAAAACCAGTTGAGGGAAGGAGATTGCCTTGGGGATACTCCTTTGAATTTATATAACCACTTTTCTTTCCAGCTGGAGTCCTGAAGCCAGAGTAGCCATGCCCAGAGCATAAGACAGAATCAGGGAAAATGATTAGAACTGGATCTTTGCCATTCCAAAGTTTCAGAAACTCTCAAATTTTCTCTTAGGGATTTCTCAGCCAGTCTTTTGTGTCTGGATCAGGGGTGGGGAACCTGCAGCCTCGAGGCCAGATGTGGCTTTTTAGGTCCTTGGGTGCCGCCTTTTGACGAGTCCAAGTTTTACAGAACAAATCCTTTTATTAAGGGGATTTGTTCTGTGAAGTTTGGATTCAGTCAAAGGGCTGCACTGGAGGACCCAGAGGGCCACACGTGGCCTTGAGGCTGCAGGTTCCCCACCCCTGGATAGTCTGGGATAGTTTGCCCTGGATTCCCTCTGGGTCTCTGGCAACCTCCTCCTGACCCACTAACTTTTCTTTCCCTTTGCTGTTCTCCAGGAGTATAAGTCACAACAGGTGGTGGACTTGACCCTGAATGTGGAGGATTATGTGGATGGTGAACACCTGGGTGACTTCCACAGGTACTTCCAATAATTGCCCCTCCAGGCCACTCAAATAGGGTAAGAAGAGATGAGACAATTAGTAGAAAGATATTGTGGGATAATGGGATAGAACTGGGTGAGATTGAGACAGTCCAAAGAATTGTTTGAAACTAACCTAGATATGTACCTCCCAGATGCTGTTAAAGCTCTCAGTTATCCATGTATGATATATTAGCAGCAGTCTCAGGCTGGCTTTCCTCAGAAAGTTCTGGGATGTCCTGCATAAGCCAGGTAAATTTATTAACCCTCATATTGTATCATTTATTCAGTTTTCCTAAAGCTCAAACTTGATCATGTCACTTCCTGTTACTTTCAGGATAAAGTCCAGGCTCCTTAGTTTTTCATCTTGGAGATCCTCCACATCTGGCTCCCGCCTACCTCTCCTGCTTCACTACAAATTCTTTCACAATTAACCCAGCAATAAAAGATAATGAACCATTCTTTAAACACTCCTTTGGTTTTCCCATTTCTGTATCTTTGTACACATTGTTACCTTTTCTTACAATCTCTTTCTTTCCCATCTCCAGTTGTAAGGTTTCTGTCCATTTTTTATGGCCCAGTTCGTATTCAAAGTATATCTTCACTGTTTCCCTCTCTAACTTTTCAGTCTCTATTTATGATACTTTCTTCCTCTGTATCCCCTTAGCACTGTATTTGTACCTCCCTTGTGGGACTTTCCTATTCTGACTTAATATGAGTTATTTCTGTGCCTGCCAAATTTCCTGAACTAGACTGTATACTTCCTGAAATTCAGGGACTATGTCTTATTAATCTTTGTCCCCAGTCAGAGGACCCAATAAATTTTTGTTCAATTAAATTGAATTTAGCCACTTATTGACTATGTACTATGCTCATAGAATTATTTGAGATGGAAGTATAATAATAGAAGGGAAAGTTGAAAGAGAAGTTTTCTAAAATACCATGTATTCCTGGGCAGGCCAACTTTCTACGTTCTTTGCTTCCAAAATCGTATAAGAATAGCCTAAAATGATATGATTTAAGCTGATTCTTGAATTCTAAAGAACCACAAGATACAGGAACTAGTCAGAATGAGACAGTGAGGGAAATGAATTGGTATGGTGCCTGTTTCCTTTGAATTATCTGGACAAGTTTCCTTTACCAATCCATTAGCATGGGTATTTAAGAGCTGGTGATGAGGAGGGACCCACATTTTGAATAGATCCACCGTAACTCTTCTTTTCTTTTGTAACTGACACTCAGGGAAGAAATAGAGGAGAGCAATTATGAAAGAACATCCACAGTCTGGAAAACAGGACAGGCTAGTACATTTTAATCTATCTTTGCTTCTATTTTCTCATCTCTACTATGCTTGAGGGACTTGTGCCAATCAGACTACAGATATTTATAGATGGTGAGGAGCAAGTGAGTACGAAAATGCTTTGCTCTTCTGCACCTCTGTCTTCATCATCACGTTAGATGAAGCAGTAGGTTTCTTTTGCCATTGCCAGATTAGTATAACTGGGGAGATAAACCCCTGCTCCATCAGACTTTATTAATATCTAGCAGTCCAGTATCCAGAATGAGGAAGGGAATATAGCCTTGCTTGTGTTTTGCCCTTGCTCAGTTCACATCCGCGTTATCGTACCTAGTTTGGAGTGCCGAATTTTAGGAAGAACATTGATGAATTAATTTGTTCTCTTCCTGAGCAGGACAACCAGGATGGTTTCTAGTCCTGTTAGCATCTCCTAGTAGGAATTAGTTGAAGGAACTGGGGTTGTTAAGTTTAGAAAACAAACACTTGGAAGAGTATAGCATGATTTTCTTCAGACAACTGAAGGATTATCATTGGGAAAGAAAGAAGGCTTGTTCTGTGTGACTCCAGAAGAAAATCTAGAACCAATGGGGAAGAGTTACTGGGAAGCAGAGTTTAGTTCAATAGAGGGAAAAAGTTTTTAACAATCAAAATTATCTTAAAAGGGAATGGACTGCCTCCGAAGAAAGTGAGTTAACAGAATCTCTGAGCTTAAAAATACCTCAGAAATCATTTAGCCTCCACCCCTACCTAAACAGAAATTTCCTCTATAATTATTGAAGGAAAACTAACTACAGACATCATTGGAGAAATAGTTAGGCACAGGTAATGTGAACACTTGCTGGAAATATTATAGATAAATCTATCAGTAATTCAATTCAACATATGCAGGGCACTGTATTAGGTATGAGGGATACAATGATTAAAAATGAAACAGTTCCTGACTTCAATGAGCTTACATTAAATTAGACATGTTAAATGTATGCAAGTAAAGACAAAGTAATACAATGTAATTTCCAAGGGGAGAATATGCTAATAACTAAGGATAACTAAGGAAACGATCCATATCGAAAGTGGCTTGAAAGCTGTGTTTTGAAGGAAGCTAGGTATTCTAGGACCAGCTAGGTGGTATGATGAATAGAGCATTGGGCCTGGAGTCAGGAAGACCCAAGTTCAAATCCAGCCTTAGACACTTACTAGCTGTGTGACCCTGGGCAAGTCACTTAACCCTGTTTGCCTCGTTTCCTCATCTGTAAAATTAGCTAGAGAAGGAAATGGCAAACCACTTTAGTATCTTTGTCAAGAATACTCCATATGGAGTCATAATTGAACAACAAAGGTATTCTGTAGGCAGAAGTGATGAAAAGTATATTCCAGATTTTGGGAGCCATTTGTGCAAATTTAGAGTAAAGCTCACTTTACTCTTAGCCTGTGTTCCTTTCTCTATATATGAAGAAGTAAGGCATAGAGATGGTGGTGGGGGGGATGTCTTTGCCTCAGTTTCCTCATCTGTAAAATTAGCTGGAGAAGGAAATGGCAAGCCACTTTAGTATCTTTGTCAAGAATACTCCATATGGAGTAATGATTGAACAACAAAGGTACTCTGTAGGCAGAAGTGATGAAAAGTATATTCCAGATTTTGGGAGCTATTTGTGCAAAGGCGTAGAGATGGGGGTGGGGGAATGTCATATGTGGAATACAGATAGGTCAGTTTGATTGGAACAGAGTGTGTTAAGGGAGATAATATGAAATAAGGACTATCAAGCCATATTTTGGAGGATATTGAGTACCAGACTGAGGATTTTGTATTTTGTTTTGGAGGCAGTATGGAACTGCTGAACGTTTTTGATTTGGGAAATGATGGAGTTAGACCTGTGCTTTAAGGAGTATAATTTTGTTATCTCTTTGAGTGATTGAAGGGGGAAGAAATTAAAGGCAAGAGGGAGTTATACTAGGTGATCTGTTAAGATCTTTTAGAGTTCTAGAATTATGTAATTAGGTAGTGAAAGGCAAATGATATTACAAGAAATCTTCCTTCACTGTTGCTTTGAATCAGGGGGAGTTTTTAAATAAGGCTTCATTTCTACAATCCAGGTTTTCGCAAAGATATGCTGGACTTTGGGAAAAGTCCCTTCCAGTATAATTCATAAAAAGGAAGCAATATAGGGACTCAAATACCTGATGGTAAGAAATTGTTCTACACTACATGCATCCTAAAATATTGGAGCTGGAAGTGACCTTTCAAGATTATGTCTTACTTCTTCATATATAGAGAAAGGAACACAGGCTAAGAGTAAAGTGAGCTTGCCTGATGTCGCACAGCAAATTATTTGAATCAGAGCCAGGACTAGAATATAGGTCCCCTGACTCCTATTCCAGAATTTAATCAGAACTTATATACGGTACTTGGGAAGATAATTCTTTTAAAGCCTTTGTAGTAGCATCCACATCTTAGGTCCTGAGACATTGCAGCCTTCTGCAGTTGATTAGTAAGAAATGCCTGTTCTTCTTCTTGTATAGGTGAAGAGAATTAGAAGAAGTTTAATGAACTTAGGACATGTACTAAGTTAGAATGAGAACCTGGCCCAGAACATTCTAAAGTCCTACCTCCTGGCCTGGTTTGAGCCATACACATTGACCTGTTCCCTGTAGTTATTTGCTTCCCTTCCATACCTTTTCCCAAGTGATACAGCCTATGACATAAGATGAACACACAATGGGGAGCTGGTGGATGAGTCCTGGGGGAGCCAGCCAGCTGAAAGCTACATGCTCTCTCCCTGTGCCACTCAGATCCCCGTGCCTCTCCCCCTTTAGCTCTTTCTAATGGGGTGGTAAAGGAGGAGGGGCAAATCAGATGCCGAAGAAGCGTCGCCCAAAAACTCGGAGACGCCAGGCTATTACCTCCTCCACTAAGGGCCGCCAGGCGGCCAAACCACATCCGGGCACCAAGGCTCCTCGCCTGCCCAGGAGCTGCCAGGCGGCCCACAAGTCAACTATCTTTAAGGTTGCTAGCCAGCTAAATGTACCTCTACTTGACTACCCCTCTCGATCCCGCAGGGTCTACAAGAACAGCAAAGAGCTCCAGACACGGATTGCATCAGGCCTCATTTTGCCCATCAAGAACTCTTTGAGCAAAAGTGATCTGGCCAGTTCCTCTCGGGAGTTTCCACCTGCCACCTCCAGAGAATACGACCCTCTCCGTATTCCCCCTCACCACCCACACACCAGCAGGCAACCTCCTTGGTAAGTACAGAGTTGGCAGCATGGAGCAGGTAGCAATCATATCTAAAGTCCTAGCCTACCATTACTCAGGCATTCATTTGTCCTTGTGTTCCTCTTCCTGATTGGATTAGAGAATTGAATGGCACTTTTCTGTCTCTTTCTGTACCTTCTATTGACCAGCAACTGTGCTAGGCCCCTGGGGACACAAAAATGATATAAGCCCTACCTAGACTTTAGGAGCTTATGGCATTGGGAGGGGTGTGGGGGTAGACTACAATAGGTGTACAAAGAAGTATAATACAAAGTAGTAGCATATAATTGGAAGAACGGAGACATCTGGACTATATTCTAAGAAACTCTGAGGAGAGATATATAGCTTTTGGCTGGAGGGAAATCAAGGTCAGTGTTTGGCTTCCTCCCCTTATTTATTAGCACTGTATCCTCAATTGTCATACACATGACATATTTACATTATCTGTGAACATTTCCCCAATAAAATATAACTCACACAAAGTAGGTGCTTAATAAATAAACACTTGTTGGATTGCATTGGAGGGAGGAAATGGCCCCTGAGCTGGGCCTTAAAGGATGAAAAGGGTTTCTTTAGCAGGAATTGGGAGGAAGTGCTTTTCAGTGGTGGAGGCAGCCTAATCAGGGCCTTGGGAGTGGGGATAAGAGTAGTGAGATTAGAAAAAGTAGCCTAGTTTGTGCTGGAACATGGGGGATGTGAAGGGGAATAAGGTGAAACTAGGTTGAAAGACTGGGTTGGACCAGATGATGAAGAGCTATAAATGGCAGGAAAAGGAGTTAGATTTTTCTCCTCTAGGCAGGAGGGAGCTACTAAAGATTTTTGAGCAGGAAAGGGAACATATATGAACATTAGGAATATTACATTGGCAGCTGTGTGTTGATGGATTGAAGACTGGAGAAACTAGAGTCATGGAGACTAGTTAGAAACTTCTAATTGCCCAGAATTCTTAACCCTACTGGTTTCTGCAGGTGATGTTGAGTTATTAGCAGCTGCCTTAGGGTCCTGTTTGTCAATACAAACTCAAGCAATATAAAAATCCTACTGCAGTATTCTAGATTGGCCAGTGCTACTTTCTCAAGACCAGCAAGTATTTTGGGGGCACCCACGATGTGCAAGAGCTTTATGACCCAACAGGACACATTGAAGTAGAAAGAATGCTAGATGGGGATTCTCGAGATTTTGTCCTGGCCCTGAAATTGAAGTCCAGAACCTTGGATTTTAGTCACAGCTCTGCCATTCCAGGACCCTGAGCAAGTTTCTTCCGTTCTCTGGTACTTAATTTCATCCTCTGTAAAAAGGAGAGCATTGGACTAGAAGATTTCTAAGCTCTCTGCCAGCCTCAAGATTCTGTTGCTCCGATGGGAATGAGGGTTCCTGAAACTGTTAGCTTGCTAAAAGAATCCTTAAGGTATCACTCATACATAGTGAGTGGTTTCTTTGCCAATTGTTTTTTTTTTTTTTCAGTCTTTCTATTTATTGCATGACAGGTTTTTGGTGGAGCTTATACTTTTTTCAGATCACAAGCCATTTGAAATAAGAGGTTATAAAGCCAGAATATTTACACAGATCAGTCAGTAATTCAACAAATATTGAAAAGCTCTGTCACATGTATAACATTATGTATTTATTACTATGCTGAGAGTAACACAGAAAAATTAGGATCATTTCCTTGCTCTCAACTAGCTTACAACCTAATTATAGAGTTGTATATATGTCAATATAAATAACATATACAAGATGTCATAACAAAGTATAGGAAACTACTAAATCAAAGTTAAAGATAGTTTTTGCTGTAGTGTTAGTCTATGGTTGTAACCATCTATGCAAGCATCTAGATGAGGTGAGACTGAGCTGGGCATTGAAGAATGGGTAGAGTTTTGGTAGAGGGGAGAAAGCATTCACATCAGGTGAAACACAGTGGCTTCAAAAAGCCTGTTGAACAGTCAGCAAATCCCTAAAGTCACCCAACCACTTCAGCCCTGTGGTCCATCTTTTGGGGCACATGTCCTTTTTTCTCCAGTTAGACTATGAAGCTCTTGAGGGGGAGAGGCAGAGTTACCCATCTTTGTATCCCCATCACTTGGCCCCTTGTCCTTCTTTCTCTTTAAAGACTGTATTTAGGCACCAATTCCTCTTTGGAGGGAAACCTTCTCCAGTTCCATCAGCTGAAAGCAGCTCTTTTGCCTCAAGTTCTCCCAGAGCATATTGCCTTTATCTCTGATCACAATTCAGTCTTGTCTCATACTTATTTGTATACTTGTCTTATCTTGATCTTCCTAAAACATCATAAGATTTGTATCTCAGCTGCTGAGCACGTGACCTTGCCATTTAGTAGTAAACACAATTTATTTTGAGACTCATCATTAAGTTTTTTTTGTTAATGGTGCTGATGAGTAGGCTGGTTTGATCAGAGTGAAAATGCATGTAAGGAAGGACTGGAAGATAAGGCTAAAAAAGATGGATTCATAATATTTTGAGTTGGAAGGGACCTTGGTTATCATATTTACTCCACATCCAACTTGTATATGTGAAAATTGAGGCCCAGAGAATTTGTGATTTGCCCAAAGTCACGCAGGTAATAGAAGTAGCAGAATCATGACTTGAGTCCAGATCCTCTGACTCCAGATCCAGGGCTAATAAATCTCTCACATCGACTCAGTGGGACCCAAATTGTTGTAGAGGACCATCCGAAGTTAAGGAGCTGGGATATATTAGCTTGGGCAATGGAGGGAGGGGTCTCTGAAGATTTTTGAATGAGAGTAAAAAGAGAAAGTAACAGGAAAGCAGTTCTATTGAAAAATTGGGCTGGTGGCAACCTTCCGGAATGGATTAGAGGAAGAGTGTGGAGGTCTCCTGTGCCCTCCCATCTCCCAGCACCCATAGACATTCCATACAGTGAATAGAAGACCACGGAGACAAGTGCAGTTGCCAGCATTAGCAGCGCCTCACTCACACCCATTTTAGACCATGGAAGCATTTTAATCTTCAGTCCTTATATTAGGGCCTGGCTGGTGAGATAAAACAGAAAAAAGGATGGAATTGGTTCCACTCATTCAGTGAGACAGAGATGGGAACAGAGGTAAGAAGGTTTATGTACTAGGCAGACATTCCTACCCAATGAGGAAGAGGGAACCATTTGGGTATGAGAGGGTATAAGTCCAGAAGAAATACATTTTAACTTCTTATCAATAAAAGTCTCCTTTGGGCCTAATGGATGATAATGTAGTCTCTCCCAAGCAATGGCAGACTCTCCAAGTCTTGGGATGATGTATAACTAAGCTTCTCTGTTTTGTGTGCTTCTGCATATAGTTGAATTCTCTCCTTTCACCCTACCCTGACTCTCCCTCCAACACGCCCTCCTTTGTCAGCACAGATGTCAATAATGACACTAATTCCATTATAATAACCTAGCTGCCAAGTTGCTTAGCAACCAAGCTCACACACTTTCACCTTTTTATTTCCCCCTCAAATGCCCATCCTGGGAGAGGGTGGGGCTGGAAGGAAGAAAAGAAAAAGGGAATAGCAGCAGCTGGGCCACCTGTCTGGCTTCGATGGGGTGTTAATTACAGCATCCCCAAAAGCACGAGTTGGAGAGAGATCCCATATCAGTAAATGACAGTCCCTTTCCTCTTTCTTTCCCTCTTTCCCACCATGGGTCATTTGGGGCCAAAAGAGCCCTGGGCAAGCCAGCTAACAATTTATCTTAATGGCATCTATTTAACAGGCCAGAAACTCCCTGGGATCTAGAAGCAGCAGCTAACTTGAGTTCTGTGGTAGAAGTAGCTAGTTCCCATTCCATACTGGGCTGTTGAGCCCCAAAAGCTATGAAAGCTACGGATAGAAGTATAAAATCCTAAGCCAGGAATTAATGAATTGTCTACCCCCAAAAGCAGTTCATCCACCATCCTCAAATCACGAAACTTATAAGTGAATGAGATGTCTAACCTAGACCTGCTGGTAGCCACCTGCCTCATGATGTAACTGTATGAGGGAATATAGATGAAGAAAACATTTGGTTGGGATGAGTTTTGGGGAATCCTTTTTTGCAAGACTGCTCTGTAAAATGAGGGGTTGTAGATATATAAGGTCCATCTCTTCCAGCTTTAACATTCTATGTTCTCAAGCCCCTTTCAGCCCTGATATTCTTTGGCTTCTGAAAGTCTGTTTCAGTGTGAGGCAGTGTGGTGTAAAGGCAGAGAGGGCATTGGTTTGAGTCTCAGAGGTTCCAACACTGACTGTCACATCTGTGTGACCTTGCAAATATGTCATTTAATCTTACTGTGCCTCAGTTTCCTCATCTGTCAGATAGGGATGATGGTAACTCACATTTCTAAATGCCTTTGACGTTTACAAAGTACTTTCCTCATAACTCTGGACATTATTATTCCCATTAAATGAAAATAACTAAAGCTCAAAACAAGTTAACTTGCCACAGCTAGTAGTAAGTGTCAAACCCAGATTTTAAACCCATAGCTTGTTGAACACAAGTCCAATGTGGTCAGTCTTTTGTGCTATAACATGAGACTTTTCCTCCTTTGTAAATCTTAATGTCACATAGGAATTCAGGTTAATTAGGGAAAGCTCTTCCTTAATCTCCCTCAACAGTCCTTTTGTCTCAGCTCATAGTCAGAAAGTTTATTGAGGGGATTTGTTCTGTGAAGTTTGGATTCAATCAAAGGGCCAACCTTGAGGACCTGGAGGGCTACATGTGGTCTCGAGGCTGCAGGTTCCCCACCCTGGTTTATTCTCATATCTAAACTGAGTCCAAGTCCATTCTATCATAGGCAATGCTCATTTCTCCTCATTCAGTTCATCATCACAGACCTGAAGAGCTAACAGTTATCAACCACTGTTGTTCCCGAATTGTAAAGTCTGAAGCAGCCACCCCTTAGCCTTTTCCTCTCCAGACCAAATGATATCTTTGTCCTTTGCATTGGTGGCAGATTCTTTTTAATTCTAGCATAAGGCTGACCTTTGGCGGGGGGGATTACCATATCAAAAGAATGAGATTGTTTCTCTTAGGGCTCCTGCTGGCATCTTTAAAGTGGTAGCCTTAAGAGAAATCCAGCCAAACCTTTATTTGCAAACAAACTTGTCTCATGGTATTGCAATAAAAATCTCCATACAACCCAAGAATTTCTTGCCCTTATCTAGTAGTCTTCGTAGTCAGATTCCACTGCAATAAAGAAACTTGGACAGCCCCTTCAAGGTTTTGGTAATGAGATTTGCCATGTATTCAGATTAATTAATAATCTAAAGAAAATTTTATGCCTTGGGAGACTTATCTGTCTCCCGTCCCTGTTCCCTACATTCCATTTTTAAGAGCATTTTACTCTGGGGTCTAATCTACTCAGAGCCCATCTGGACTTTGTGCCCAGTTGTGAGTGCCATATTTTAGAAGGAACATTGACAAGATGAAACACATCCAGAAGAGGGTGACCGGAATGGGAAAGGAGTCAGACAGCATCATATAATGATTACTTAAAGGAAATGGGACTGTTTAGCCTTGAGAAGAGGTAAGAGGTCAGGCTTGATTGAAATCTTCAAATATCTGAAGAGTTGTTCCACTGGCTTCCCTGGAATCAGTAAAATTATAAGGAGGCCGATTTCAATTCATTTTGAGGAAGAATTTCCTAAGCATTCGAAATATCCCAACATTGGAACAGACTAGGGAGAACCAGATGCTCCTCACTATTGAAGGTATCCAGACATAGGCTAGATGATCACTTGTTCAGGGATTTTGTAAGATGGGAGTGGGGTGGAATTCATGTTTCAGGTATTGTTTGGGCTAGGGAACTTCTAAGGTCCTTTTCCCAAGATTCTGTGATCCTATAATAATATTCTTATCCCCTTGCTTAAAAGCCTGTAGCTTTCCCTCATAAAAGAATAGGAGTGGTGATTTCATTCTAAGCTGAGAATACATGGGGTACATCCAGACTGAATATATAAGCCCTTAATCCTGCTTACAGATTCAAAAATCCATTTAGCTTTTCTTCCCTTGGGACTTAGGACTTAATTTGTAATGTTTTCATCAAACTGACCTTGAGCTAGAATACATAGAATCACCAAGTGGCCATAGGTTCAACAGTGAAAAGGGCAGAACTAGGTGTGTAGCCCTTATGCCTGTATTCTGTATGTTCATATACGTCCTGTTTATGTTTACCCTTCCTACATACTTCAGTATCCTCTAATTATAGATGATTTTTTAAAATAAAGGATAAAAACTCTTATCTAAGCTGGTGTCTTTAATTGTATGCCAGGTAGTACATATATCAAGGCTTTGACATATGATATGTGTTGTCCTGCAGGGTCTTAGGGCTTTTAGCACAGGACCTCTTGCTATTGATGAGCCATAGACATTTAGCAGCTTTATCTAGGGTAGAAGCTAGCCATTAGTCTACAAAATTCCCCAGGAAACAAGACATTCCACGGCTGGTTTTTGCTTAGAATCAGAATCTTAGAAGGGATGATTAAAGGTTATCTAATCCAATCTCCCACCCAGTCCCTTTTGCAGCATCTCTGACAGGAAGCATTAAAAGGTTCTTATGACACCAAGAAAGCAAATGCTTTCAACCTTTAGGTAATGAAGGTAAAGGAAGAGGTTGAAAAGGATGACTTTTCTTTTAAATTGATGTTGGCAGGAAAATGCTGTTCTCCACTAAAACTTGACCTGAATATACCCTAAGGATATAGAATGGTGTTTCTCAGTTTTTTTCAGTGCCTGATCACCTCAGAACCTTGAATCTGCTAGGGCATATTGGGGATATTCCTATTTCCTGCCTCCTTCCTCCCTTTTTAGTCATTTGTTATTGTATGTTTATCTATACACTCACAGCAACATGGTATAGTGGAAAGAGGAAATGCAGTTAGAAGACTGGGTTTAAGACCTATTTCTGCTACTTATTGGTGTATGATCTTGGGGCAAGTAACTTCATCTTTTTGGGCCTCAGTTTTCTTACCTGTAAAATTGGGATAATGCCACCTAAGTGGTTATGAGGTCAAAGGAGATATCAAATGTTGTGAAGATGCCAAATTAAACTATAAAGTGCAAGATAAATGTAGAATAGTTTATGTACCTACATGACTGCTCACATTTCTGTATTACTTTACAATTTTCAAAGGGTTTTTCATGATGTCCACGTGAAGTAGGTGATACAGGATTTTTATCTCTATTTTTTAAAGGAGAAAACAGGTTCTGAGGAGTTGTGCCTTGCCCATGGTCAAACAGTAAATAACTGGAAAAACCAGAAATCTAACCTAAATCTTCTGATTCTTAGTCATGTATATAAAGTAGAATAAATATGAAACAAATATTTTCCCAGAATCTGACATATGAAATATGAATGAGACTTAGTCTTATTTTTCAGTGCATAGCTATACATTTTTTCCAAGGAAATCTCATTTGAGGTGTATTGTCTGTTATAGATAGATATGGCACATATCAGTCAAATATTTGTGTACCTACAGTGTTCAAGTCTTGCTTTAATTTATATATATGCATGCCTACATACCTCCATCCATTGATATTCCCTGTCATCATAGTTACATACCTTCTGTCCAGTGGTCAAAAATTGCAGATGAAGCAGGGGAAGAAACCTAGGTTCTCTTGATACAATGGATATCTGCTTCATGCTGCCTGGAAAACAATACTAAAGATAATAGCATCCCAGGAGGATAGATATCATAAGTCACCTGCTTCGTCTTTCAAATGGGCTGTGAATTTTGCAGTAGCTAACACTGCAGAAATGAGAAAAAGGAGAGAGTAGTGTCATGAAAACCCTAGAAGGAAGAGAGTATCAAGAAGAGCAAGGGTGATCAGCGATATCAAAAGCTGCAGAGAGGTCAGGAAGGATGAGGATTGAAAATAGATCTGATAATTAAGAAGTCTTTGGTAATTTTGGAGAGAGAAGTTTCAGTTGAATAATGAGGTCAGAAGCCAGAAAGCTCAAACAAAAGTTGAGAATATAGTGAGAGAAAGGAAATGGGGGCACCTATTGTAAGAAGACCTTCTCAAGGAATTGAGCCACGAAACGAGAAAGTGATGTGGGCCTACAGCTAGCAAGCATGGATATCAAGTGAGAGTTTTTGAGGACTGGCATGTTTGCAGGCAGTAGACAGAGATCAAAGATAAGTGAGTAGAGATGATAGAGGGAGCAGTCTGCTGGAGAAGAAGGGATGGAACGGGATCATTTTTGTATATTAGAGGGGTGGGGTTGCTTTGGTAAGGAGAAGGGACTACCTTGTGAGATGAGTAAAGTTGGTGATTGTGGCAAAAAGCCTCTGGGAGATGTGAGTTGAGGGGAGAAGAGGAAGTTTTCAGCAAATGACCAGGATGAAATATGAGGCAAGGTTCTCACTGAGAAGGTGGAGAGGGGAGGAGGGTCTGTGAGATGTCTAAGGAGGAATGAAAATGTTTGGAAAAGCCATTGTGGTGAGTGGGATGGTGAGTCAATTAGGAAGTTATAAAAAGATTACCTTGCTACAGTGAGGGCTCAGGTGAGATGAGATAACTGAGTGGTGATGGTAGAAGGTAAACCTGGAAGTGGCAGTGGGGGGAGCAAGGAGTATTCCAACTGCCCCCCTCAACCAGGGAGTGGGAGGGGGTGCAAATGAATGAGAGTGTAACAAATTCTAGAAAAGGAAGGCCAGGGAAACTGTCATCAGGAGGATGCTTGGTTTCACTGAGAGCCAGAAGATAAAATTAGTGATAATAGAAAATTTTAAGATGAAAGCAAGTTTGCTGCCTACAGTATCCAGTAGGTAATCAATCTCCCCCAGGATTCTCCTTTAGACCACATCCAGTAGAAAGCTAAGAAGACCCCAAGTATATCATATATGTATTTGTCCAAAGACCCTCTTATTTACTTTGTATCAGTTTTCAAGTGTGAATGTTATGGGTATGACCCCTCTTAACTGTCCTTTCATGTTTTTTGTTCTCTCTCACCCCTGCCCCAACTCTATTATTAGCTCAGAGTGAATAACAGCTATTGTGAGACTTATGGAGGATTTAGCACTAGAAGCATGATGGTAGTGGCCACCAGAAACTTTATCCTGGTCACAGGTGCTCTGTGGCTGATGGCTTGTCAGAACAGTGACCTGGATCAATAAAACCCCCCTTCCTTGTAAACATACCTGCATCTACTCTAAACCACAAAATCCTTCCTGGCTCATTAGTAGGAGCTGACTGGAACAGCACCAGTTTGTGAGTTTTTCAGGACTTTAATTTGTAGCTTTTTTTAAAAAAAGTAATCCTACATTAAGCAGAACTAAAGGCTACCTAGGATCAGGAGAGAACAGGCCTGTGCCCCAAGAAACTAGCTAAATGGCATTGTCACCTCTGGACTATAAGGACCTTTTGGTCTTTTGAATGCTCTCTTCCCTCCAAGGCCAAAATGCTTGCCATTGTCTCTTTTCCAACTGCCAGAGTTATGTGCATATTCTCCCTGCCTCCTCAGCCACTATGCTCGACCCTGTCCCCTCCCACAGGTGCTGGGCTGAAGTTGCACATCCCCTTGGCTCTGGCATAATTGTGTTTCATTTGTTTCAGGCGTGATCCCCTGGGTCCATTTGCTGTTGGGGGAGAGGACCTGGACCCCTTAGGGTGAGTGCGGCTGGGGAGGTGGCAGCTCCAGGTTGCTTTCAAGGCTTTCCCTGCCTACAGCTCATCTTCTAATTTTAGAGCAATTCAGTCATGGTTCAGAGTGGAAGAGGTAGGAGGAACTGAACAAATCAGAAATAATTATAGCTCGTCCTGCTCTTGACACCCAACTTTGGGAAGGAGAGCTTTTGTTTGACAGTGAGATGGAAAATGGTGTCAAGACCTAACATTCAGCAACTCTGGAGGGGAAGTTTGAGGGCGGGGGGAATGTAAGCAACTATACCACTGATTCCTAGCTCCATTTTCCCCACATACAAAATGGGGGTATGTAAAATGATCTTACCTGACAGGGATACTGAGTTTGAAAAGAACAGTGGGTGTGTGATTAGTTACCAGACCCAGGGAAGTTCAAGTAGATGCCCTTCTTAGAAAGCCTCATGGGCCATTTACAAATCATTGGTGTCAGATCCCACATTGCAGGAACTGGTCCTATAGTAGCCTTAGATCCTATAAATGAATACTTTGTGATTTCCCCCTGAGTTTTATTGGATAACCTTGTTCACTTGCTTCTCCCTTATGATTCCTTTCTTTATCAATTCATTTGGATTAGATATTAACCTCTTTTGCAAGTTGATGCCAACTTTGGGATCTCTTTCTAGGGAAAAAAGATGGGGCGTGGGGTGTGGGGGACCTAGTGGCTCTGCATGCAAGTTTGGAAACGTAAGTTTCAGTCTCCCCTCCTCTGAAAGTTCACATATATGGAATTGCGTAAGGCAGATGAACCAGAGTTGTGGTGGCCAATTTCCCATTTTAGGACCAGATGTGGATCTTCAGAGCTTACAGTGCAGATCCTAATGCAAACATGAAAAAGAAATAAATTGCCATTTTGAGTTATATTGATGCTGTGGTTTAGTAATGCTGTGTTCTTCAGAAGGCATAAAATATGACAATGTGGCAACACACGAGGGCAATCTAATGAACCAAAAGTAGATAGAACATTTTTCATACTCATTCAAAAATTGATTGTGGCCCTTTGCTGATGACACTGGTGAATTTCTGACTCCTACCTTTAGGTGCATTGAACACCCTTGTTCTAGAATATAGAGGTGATTCTTTTTGTTTATGTTACTGTTGACTCATGTAGCCTTACAGAATTGGATTTGCCCTTCAGGACTGAGGACACAAATTCAGAGCCAGATTCATATTTCAATCAATAGGGTGTGCTCTTCTACACTTACCACTTTATTGGTATGTAGTTGTCCAGCCATATTTGCATCTCATCTTTGCCTATCACAGCCAAACTTCCTGTCTGTCCAACAAGATAGGAACAAAATGGCAACATCTTTCCCTACCCTTTACCTTTGCCCACTGCTCACCCTTATTTCTTTCTTGCTTCAGGGGTCAGAGAGGTGGTATGATTTTGGACCCCCTGAGATCTGGTTTCCCAAGAGCTCTCATTGACCCATCTTCCGGACTCCCCAACCGGCTTCCTCCAGGCGCTGTTCCTCCAGGAGCTCGATTTGATCCTTTTGGCCCCATTGGAACTAGTCCATCCGGGTAAGTATTTAATGAGTGCCTTACCTTAAATGGCAGGAGAATTGGGCCCCTGGATTTGATCACGGAGTAGTGTGCAATCAAAGGCAGCCTGTTCTGTTCCTCTCATTTCTATTCAGCCCTGCACAGCCTACCTCCAGTGTCAAAAGCTTACCTCTAGACTTTGTGGAGCTTTCCCCGATACTTTTCCCATGACGGGCATAAGCCAGGGGTAACTATGGATAAATGAGAAGGTTCCTTCCCTTAGTATGTGAACTGTTATGGAGAAAGTACTAAATCTGGAGTCAGGGGACCTGGGTTCAAATTCTGACTCTGCTATTTCTTACCTGTGTGACCTTGGCTAAGTCATTATAACTCTCTGGGCCTCAAGTCTCTTTAACTGTGAAATGAAAAAGTTAGAATATATGGCCTTTAAAAGGTCTCTTCCAGCTCTAATCCTATAATCTTATGATCTTTTGCTCTTATGACTTCTGGTCACTCAAGGAACTATCAATCCCTCCTCCTCCCCAAATTCACCACTGCTATTTTCATTACAGACCCAGTCCAGATCATCTCCCACCCCCAGGCTATGATGACATGTTCATGTGAAGGCCATAAAAATGTAACATCCCAGCCTGAGCATCCTTATAGAGCTGAACCAAGATCATCAGTTTTCATCCAGTTCTGGAGCTTAGGAATCCTCTAATGGGTTGGAAGATCAGCTGGAATTATCTGCCCATCCCCACAATTACCAAAGCACCATCCATTCTCCACCTCTGCCTTGAAAAAACTCACTGCTTGTAAATCAAGAAGAGAAGTCAACGTGTTTATCTCTTTCATCACCAACTTCTGGTTCCCATAGGAAATTTTTGGCAGTGTGTGACCTCATTCCTGCTTCAATCCTGGTTGCAGTGTTCTAAGGACAGAAAGCATTTGATGTATTATTAAGAACTCAAATGTCAATACAAAAATTGTGTTGTTGGGTCAGTCTTCCACTTTTTTTCTTAAATGCATATCGTGTTCCCTCCAAAACAAAAAGGCTTTGATGTTTTATGATTCTTAGACTAGCCTTCCCTTTCTTTTCCCCGATGTGTGCCTTTGTATAATTTTCACATGCTTTTTCTTTCATAAATTACTATTGCTGCTTCCATTACTGAGGCTTAATCCCCATTTCATTTGCTGTGGATGGAAATGTGTAGCTGCAATCTGTCTAGTAGAGGCAATGTGGATGATTTGGGAAGAGAGGAGAAGAGAACTGGGAACACAAATTTTACTGATTTTTACTTGTTGGAGCCTGGGATTGCTGTCCATGATGGGGCTCAGCCAGACCTGAGTTGGAGATCAGAGTGAGAAAGAAATGAAGACCAGAGCTTTTATAGTACTGTACTATTGGGCAATACATCCTAAGTCATTAGACTTGTTCAGTGTTCATTAGTTCTGGAAAACACTTTTGATCCTTGATAAAGTAGAAATCATCTAATCAAATGCCTTCATTTTTATTTACTTTTAAACATTTTGTTGGTGTCTTTTGTTTTTACATTAATGATTTTTGGATATATCTCTCTCTGCTCCTGTTGCTCTCCCCAGTTATTCTTCCCTTGTAAACAAAAAAAGTTAAGCAAACCAATGTATCAATGGCATTTGAGAACATATGCAATAATTTATACGCACAGTGTCTTATCTTTTTACCTCTCTAACAGGATGGAAGGAGGTTCATTTTCTAATCCCTTAGGACCAAAGTGAGTTATAATTGCACAGTACTCACTGTTTTTGTTTATAATGTCGTAGCCATACATATTGTTTTCCTGGTTCTGCTTATTTCTTACTGCATTAGTTTCTGCTAATGTCTCCAGATGTTTCATTGAATTTCTTCTATTCATTATTTCTTACAGTGCATCTTTCATGTATCAGTTTGTTTGACATTCTCCAATCAAAGCAACCCATTCATTTTAATTTTATTTTTTAAAGCTTTATTGATGCCTTCTGTATTACATAAGTTATTTCCAGATATATGACATCCCCCTGAGCCTCACTTTCTAAGAAAAACATTTAAGTAAAATCAACCAAAAGAGCAAAAGAGGCACTGGGTTTGACATTGTATGCAATATACCACACCCCTAGTCTACTACTTTTCCAACAAAATGAGTATGCCCCCCTGCCTCTTTCATTTTCTAGTGGAGCTAAGGCCTGGAAGATGAAGTAAATTTGCTTCAGATCCCACATTAAGGTAATTAAGCTAAAAGTAGAGCTTAGGTATTCTTACTGATTGGCAGTGCTTGACCGAATGATACATGATCGAGACAGTGTGTACAGCTTTGGGAGAGAAATTGAAGATGTGTGGGATTAGGATCAGTGCTTTTTCATTTTCACATTATCTCTTAAATTCGTCCAAATTTTAGAGAAGAAAGAAACATAAAATGTTTTGAATGTTTAAGTCTTATAGATTAGTTTTGTTGTGAACTGTTCCAATTGCAAAACTAATAAGCATCCACTACACACACATAACTTTGGGAATACAGAGGTTAAACAGGACACTCCTTGTCCCTAAAGAGCTCAGCCTAGCAGGAAGGATAAGAAATATAGATAGCCATAATGCAAATTATAATATAAGTTTACTGAAGAGGTCCATGCAGAGTCATGAGAGATTTGAGGAAGAAAAGTGCACATATAGCTGAGGGGTGATGTGGCAATGAAGAAGATTGTACTTGAGTAAAACCTCAAAGAAAAAAAGATGATTTCATAGAAGTGGAAGGAGACTCTAGCAGGCATGAAGGCTAGTGCTCCTAAGAATGGTGGTGAAAGAGAGCAGGCCAAGGTCAATCAGGGAGCAGTGAGTAGTTTAGTTTTAAGTGTAAAGAGAAGCTGTGCGTGGTGAGGCCTGGAAAACTGGTGGGGGAAACAAAGGCTTCTGGGTATAGTGTAACTAGAAGGAATGAGAAATAAGGCTAGAGAGCATCTAATAATCTAGACTTAACAGTGGTTGGTGACTTCGGCAAGATAGGTGTTTAAATCTGTGTAGGGCTACATAAACTCAGGCCATCTGCTTCCCACCGCTTCAGGAAGGACCTCCATCTCTAACCTGTCACCGTCTTGCCCTTCCTCTTGCCAGCCTACCCTTCCCTTCTGACTTCCCCAATAACAAAAAAAACAACAACAATAATAATAATCAGTTGGTGGGCAAGAACTGTGTAATCTCATTGTGATTAGCCTAAAGGAACAAAGCAGGGTGGCAAGCCCTAGCCTCTGCCATCCATGTGAGCCTGGGCAAATCATTTAACCACAGGGTCCCAAACAAAGAGTGTAAGTTGCAAAACAGTTGCATTGACAGAAGGAGTCTTCTTACCAACAGCATCAAAGAAATCATAGGTCTTGGCCAAAAAAAAAAAAAAATGGTCATCAAACGAATAATACCAAGTCCCACTCACTGAAAAAGTTGGAACAAAGGCTGGATGACTACCTATCAGAGATGCTGTGGGGGAATTCTTCATGGGGACTGTCTGCCAAGGTGTCCCTTACAACTTTAAAATTATAGGTGCCAAATATGCTTGGGAAGCATATTTCCAACAAGAGAGTACAATATTGAAAAAATATCTATGTTCTAATTTCCCCACTTCTTAGCAATATGATCTTGGGCAAAATAGTTAATATCTCTGAACCTCAATTTCCTCATCTTTTATCTGCCTGCAAGCAAGTAATGATTTCTTCAGGTACCCCACAGTTTTAAGACCTATGATTCTATGATTGGCTACCTTTTGGGGAAGTAAATTTGCAGGGAAAATGAGCCATGAGCACCCCAGTCCTAGGAGATAAGACACATGGCCAGAGCTAGCATATGTTTCCTCCAACGGCTTCCTGGTAACAAGCATTAGTCCAGTGAAAAGTCTTATTCTATGAAATAAGAAGTCTAATTAAAATTAATTTTAAAATTAGTTAAAATTTAAAATAATTTTAAAAACTAATTAAAAGCATGTGTAAAAAGTAGAAGAGACCAAGATCTGACAGCTGAAAACAAGACCTTAGCTTTCACTTTGGAGTCCAGTGGGAAAATGGTTTATGTTTATATAAGATTTAGATACTACCTACTTCATAAAATCTCACAATTTGAAAAGACCAAGTATTTCATCCAATCTATGCTTTAACAGGAATCCCTTGTATAACATCATTAACATACAGTGTTTCAGTCTCTGTGGAAGACCCCCAGTGATGCAGGAAACTCACTGCCTCTGGAATGAGTGTGTTGCACTCAGACAAATTCTGATTATTAGTAAGGTTTGCCTTACATCAGCTAAGCATGTCTGCAGCTTTTACCCGTTGTTCCTAGTTCTACCCTTAGAGGCCAGGCAGAGCAAGTCGAATGCCTCTCACATGACAGCCTTTCAAATGTTTGAAGGCAACTGTAATCCCTTCTTTTCCCTCTATCCTTTGGGGGAAAATTAAAAAATAATAACCTGGCCCTCTTTAAGCTTTATTTTATGTAAGTAAGCTAAACATCCCCATACCTTTCTACTGAACATCCTATGTCATGGTTTCAAACCCCACCCCCTACCCATTTTTTAGCTTGCCAATGTCCTGCCAACTTGCAGATTAAAATCAAGTCTAAGAAGAGACAATAAGATAACAGAAAAGATAAGACATAACAGAAGAAGCAGGAATAAATACTTTATGGGCACCCCAAATGACTAGACCATAACAGGCAAAAAAAATAGATTTAAGTTTTCTGATCTGAAAGAAGACTTGAGAAAATGGATGAACTTCCTCTGGAAATATCTAAAAGAGGACATGGACGAGAGTTGCACAGGACAAGAAGGTATAGCTGGGCTGCAGTCAGCACAATTACTCAGATGAACGAGATTACAGATCAACGTATTAAAATTAATTTTCTGCCACCTAAAGGAAAAATGGAATCCATTTGGCTACAGCATTTTTATTCCCTGATGATAGAAACAAACATTCATCATCAAAGATTTTTCCTGGAGCTAAACTGAAAGAAGAATTTATGACATATTCTTATATAAAGGAATCTTTGTCATATTGTTTCCCTTCCACAAAGTACACTGACCAAACTAGCCTACTCTATCCTTGAAACACCCCACTCCACACACACTAGTATTCACACTTTTTTCTGTTTCTGAAATGCCCTTTTCATAATTTACCTGTTTAATTCTTACCTAGCCTTTAGAACCCAACTCAAATGTTACCTTCTCTAGGAAGTTTTACCCGATTTCCCTGTCAGTAGTGATCTCACATGGCACTCATATGTATTTATCATATAATATAGTGTTTTTTAACTATTTGTGTAGGGGTCATATCAATCCTACTAAACTGTGAGCTCCACAAGAGTAGAGAAAGTGTTTTATCTAAACTTTGTATTGCACGTGGGGGCACACTTCCATTCAAATATAGGTTCTCCCAAACTACATTATCTTCAAAATACTCTGGGGGTCCAAATCTACTCAAAATACATAGCTTATGAGCCTCTGTGGGTTTTTTTTTACTAGTCAATCCAAAGACCAAATTAAACTTGATCCACATTCTCCCACAAATGCATGCACCATCAGTGGGAAGAGTGGGCATACTTAGGGAATATGGCTAGGGGGACATATATCTAGAGTGAATGTATGGCTAAAACGCATATATGTAAAGGGGCAATTTATACCTTCAAAACTGTAAGACCATTTTCTATTGATGTCATGATACTGCTTCCTCTGGGCTAGCTCCCTCCTGGTCTTGGGAGATGTACGGTCTCTCACAGGACTTGCTCCTTACCAGTCTCCTGATCCATACAGGAACATGCTCCACTGACCCCTTTGTAGGTGCCTGGTGTGGCTCTGCAGGGCATATATCTGTGGAAATTGTTTCCAACTTTTGATTTTAATTGGAGTCCTCTGCTGAGGTGCTATTTCTTCTCCATGTGAGGAAGAGTGAGCTCTACCATGTTCCTTCTGGCTTAGAGCCCAGAGGCTTAAACTTTAGCTCTTTTAGGGAGGCAAGCCCTTCATACAACAAATATCAGAGTAGGGGAAAAACTCTTAACTACTTTCTTTCACATAAGAAAAATATGCCCTCAGAATCTTGGTCATTATCAGCTTTCCCTCTCCAAAAGGAATTTTCTCGTCCCCTGACTACAAGCTCTTTTGGAGCACAAAACAGCCATCTAAGTATTAGACCATTGACATTGTGCGGTTTTTCGTTTTAGCCTTAACTTTTTGCTCACAAGGGGCAAGGATTTCTATTCCAAGCCTCTGTCTGACTTAGAGTTAGGAAGTCCAAACAATGCTTGCTTAATTCTCTTATGGAACTTGCCCCAAGCCATTTCAGGGAGGCTCTGCCAATGAAACCCCACAGAGTATGGATCTTACCTATTCTAGTTTTTATAGGTCCCTCAAATCCCATGCAAATGACTTTGGGCAAGCACAAAAACTAATCCTAAAGATCTCTGCAGATCATTGTCTCCCTAGGCTTCTTCCACATCCCTGCCTTTATCATGTATGCGTGACCAACAACAACTATATGCTACATCTGTATCTCCTACACAATAGGTAATTAAGAAATGTTTGTTTTGATGTTAAGTGAGATAGTACATTCTATATCTTTTGGGTAAGATTGCATTGTATGTGAAAGAAGAATAGAAGCTATGGCTGGCTATTGGGGTTATCTTTGACCTAAAACCTTTTCCCTGCATCCAGGCCACAGCTGATCTCCAAAGCAGGAAATTAGAAGATGGTTTTGAACACGTGTGACCTTGGCATTGAAGAACCAGAAAAGTGCAATTAATCTCACCAAACATTTATTAAGTACCTGCTTAATATTCAAGGCTGGGGCAGAGAGTAGGCAGCTGAGCAAGCCTCGAAAAGTGCAATTAGAAAGGTAAGTTTAATAATTTCATCACTTGAAACTTTCTACTATTTGCTGGAAAAGATATCTTATTGCTGTCGCCTTTTGAATCTCTAGCCATCCTTAAAAGCCCAACCTAAATGCTACCTCTTCTATAAAGCCTTCCTTGACTTCCCCAGTCAGTATTGACTTCCTTTGAAGTCCACTTGAACTCCATATAAACACTTTTTTGCAGCTTTGTTCTGTATTTACCATGCAATGCTATTCATTATAGATATTTATGTTTGTGTCTTTTCTTCCTACCAGACTGAGCTCCAATGAGAGCAGAGTGATCACATCTTAGCAAAACTTTTTCTCTTCCAACAACTAATAGCACTCTGCACCTAGTAGGCACTTAATAAATATTCAATTTAATGGATAGTAACACATTTATATAGCGTTGAATAACCTTTGGTTGTCTATTATCCCTAGTAATGACTTTGGATTTGATTAGATTTTTGTATGGGCTAGATTTAGATTAAGAGAATTCCTGAATCTATTTTTAAACCAATTCCCATCCTCTCCTCCTGGGTCTCAATGTTTCGTGAAGATTACTGTTCTTTTTTTAAAGCATCTTTTTATGACAAAAATCAAGGATTGATTAAAATCCCTTGACCTATTGCTGGGGATTTGCTATTGGTGTCTGAGGATCCAGGTTAGAGGCCTAATTCTACCATTTATTAGCTGCATAGCCCTGAGCAAGTCACAATCTGAACTGGTTTCCTCGTTGGCAAAATAAAGATAAGACCTGCCTCACATGAATGAAAGAAAACACTATGACTGTAAAATGCAATGTGTTCATGAGCTGTTTTTATTGTTGGTAGTAGTAGTAGTAGTAGTAGTAGTAGTAGCAGTAGTAGTAGTAGTAGAGGTAGTAGTAGTAGTAGTGGTAGTAGTAGTAGTAGTAATAGTAGTAGTAGTAGTAGTAATAAATAGTGATGGTATAAAAAAGCAGTTATTTATCCACTTGTGCAGTAGTGTCAAGGCATTAAATGTAAAAAAAATAATAGCAGGGTAGTAACTTGTCCCAGGACTTTCTATCTGAACTCTGTTTTTTTAAAAAAAAAAGATGATAATGCATTTCTATCTGAACTTCATCAAAAATATGTGAATGTCATAAATAGATTCAACAACATTTTTATCTTCTCAAAGCCCTTTAAGCATTTTAATTTGATCTTCATAATAGCCCTTTAAGGTAGATGAGTCAAAGATTATTGTCTCAATTTTTAAATGAGGAAAGTTGGACCCAATGCAGTTATGTGATATTCACAAAGTTGGTAATAAATCCAGCACCTGATTCATTGGCTCCTGGCACAGTGTACTTTGTTTAAAGGGCAGTTAGGTGTTGTAGTGGATGAAGCACAAGGCCTGGAGTTAGGAATATGAGTTCAAATCCAGCCTCAGACACCAGCTATGTGACCCTGGGCAAATCACTTAACCCTGTTTTCCTTAGTTTCCTCATCTGTAAAATGAACTGGAGAAGGAAATAGCAAACCATTCCAATATCTTTGCCAAGAAAACATCAAGTGGGGTCACGAAGAGTCAGACATGACTGAAATGACTGAACACTTTGCTCAAAAGAGCAACAGGAGGAGGGAGAGGGTACAGATTGAAAAATTAAGGGGCCCAGTTTACATAACCAGACTGGGGTAATCAAGGAAGGATTCATAGTGGAGGTGGAATATGGGCTGAGCCTTGAAGCCTGGGGAAGGAAGAAAGCATTCCTGGTGAGGAAATATTGATTCATGTTCTGTGAGTTTTCAGAATAGGACACTACCAGATAGGTTATATTCAACCAGGCTTTACTCTATAGGTTATATTCAAAAAGAACATGGTTTCATCCTGTGGTGCATCCAAATTTATGAAGTAATGAACCATTTTATAATAGTGTGCCTCCCCTCAAGCCTCCATAATCCTAGTCTTTTGGGACACCAGGATGGGTACTGAGAATAATTTAAAACAATGGAAAGAACACTTGGCCTAAGTGAGTTGCCATTAGCTTTGTGGCTATAGCCAGTCATCACCTCCCCTATCTAGGTCTCAATTTTCCTGTCTGTCAAGCTATAATCTAAATTTCTCTCTGACTCTGGTATTCCATGTTCTATGTTTCAATGGCCCTCTGTTAATTATTTCCAATTCATCCTATATATATCTTCTTTGTACGTAATTATTAGCATATCTCCTCCTTTAGACTGTGACCTCTTTGAGAGGAGGGACTGGCTTTTATCTTTGTATCTTCATGCTTAGCACAATGCCTGGCATATTGTAGGCATTTAATAAATGTTTATTGATGAACTTCCAGCTCTGATAGTCTATGTTTTAATGTTCCTTTCAACTTTGACATTCTGTGTTTTAAGGTCTTTTCCAGCTCTGACAGTCTGTATTCAATGTTCTAATGTTCCTTTCAACTCTGACATTTTGTGTTCTAATGTCCCTTCTAACTCTGATATTCTATGATTCTATTAGAGGTAATACTTAACTCAATTTCAGTAGCACAGAAAAGATGGTGAAAAAGCCCAGCTAATTCAGTACCCTGGCCAGCTCCCAGCTAGCTAGTACAACTTTACTCTCCAACCGTTCACAATTGAAGTTGTCAGTGAAGGCACAGTGAAAGCACCTCCACACACTCTTCAGTGTCTCTCTTGGTGTTACGGACTTTTAGGCCTCTCCCTTCCCTACATTACTACCTAGATCAGGCATTGCCAGAATCTGAGAGCTAGAAGGCATCTAACTAGCCCAATTCCTCTCAATCAGGTTCACAGGAGAGAGACCTTCCAGCAAAATCTCAAAAGTTTGAACTTCTTCTTGCAGGTTTCTTGGCTCCATCTTCATCAATAATAGTAATGTGAATAATGCCTTATTTATGTAGCATTTTATAGTTATGGAGCCTTAACACACAGTATCTATAGTGGGAAAAGCACTGAATTTGGATTCAGATTCCAGTTCTGCTATTTACTAGCTATATGAGTTTTCCTAAGGCTATTACCCTAAGTCCCAGTTTGCTTATCTGTAAAATGAACAAAGATCCAGATTTCCACAGTCTTTACAGTGATAAATCTTTGACAAAGAGCCACTCTCTAGAGCTCAATATCTTCATGTGTAAAATCTAGAGTGGGATAACTGAATTCCAAAGTCCCTTTTGACCCTAAATCCTATGACCTTATGATTCTACACAAGGGCATTTACCAAATACTGTATTGTTATTTATTGTACAGTGCAGTGTGGTGAAAAGAGCACTGAATTTGAAGCCAAAAGGCCTATGTTTGAATCTGGGCACTGCTGTTTCTAAGCTATGTGACCTTGGACAAATAGCATCTCTCTCTGGGCCAAAGTTTTTTTGTGTTGTTTTGGTTTTGCCTATAAGGGGAGGGGTTTGGACTAGATAATTTCTAAGGTCCCTTCCATCACTAGTAGTCAGTGGGGTGATATGAGCACATAGATGAGAAAGGGTAGAACATCTTCCAAGGATTTCAAATTATAGTTTGACTGGAGCATAGCATAGTGAGGGTGGGAGGAACAGTGGGAAATGAGGCTGAAGAGGTGGGTTAGAGCCATTGTGTGGGATGCCTTGAACACCAAGGTGAGGAGTTTAGACTGGATCCCATAGATAGCAGGGAGCTATGGAAGGTATTTGAGCAGGAAAGGAACCTTTCGGAAGCAGTGTTATCAGAAGATGGATCTGGTGGCACGTGAAGGGTGGATTCGAAGGGCCAACATTAGAAGCCAGGAACCCCAGGAAAAGAAAAGCCTTTAACCTCTTACCCCATCTGTGTTCTGAGAACAGAGGAAGCCACAAGGACATAGTAGCTTCTGCCAAAAGCAAGGACTTGTGGCTTCATCCCTGACAAGAAGCTTAGGGGTGGGGGTGAGGGTTAAAGCAAAAAATCAATATGCTGAGGTCACATTCAGGGAACAGTGTGGCCCATGGCTTCCTGAGAAAGAGAGAGCTTTATCACTAAACTAGCATTTTCTGGCAGAGAATCTTCTGTCTTGGAACGTTTTCTAAAGAGGATACTGTGTTGGTACTTGAGTCAGAATCAGAACAGGCCAGAGGGAGTTGGGTCCTCAGAAAATGGGTAATAAGGCCGCTTAGAGGAGACTGAGCGAGCTCAGAGCTGCAGAGCTCTGGACGGTTGTTTAGCAGTGGTTGTGGAAAGCTAAATTATGTCAGTCAATCCTCTCTGCTTCTTGGGTTCTCACTTTCCCATGAGTCTTTAAGATCTACTGAGTTGGAAAAGGGGTCCACCAAATACCAGACAGCTGTTTGGTAGAGGCTATTGCAAGGTGAACCCAGGACTTTTCCTGGTGGGGGTGAGGCATGTAACTCAATTCACAAACATTTGTTAAGCACCTGCTGTTTGTACTAATAAGAAATGCTGGATCTGGAGTCAGATGTCCTGGAGTTGAATTTTGGCTCTGCTGCTTAGTGCCTATGGAATGATAGTCACTTTTCCTCTGTGGGTGTTAGTTTCCTTTAAATTTCATGATCTCTAAAATTCCTTCCAGTCTTAAATCCTTTGAAGTGACAATTCAGATAAAAAAAAAAAAAAAGCCTCTACCTACTGCCCTGCCCTCCCCCTACCCAGACAAATTTGGTTTCCTCTGCACAAAGGAAGTCTCAGGGACAAAGTAGCTTCTGCCAAAAGCAAGAACTTGCAGTCTCATCCAAGACATGGATGGTAGGAGGTGTGGTGTAATGCCTTATACTTGGGTCTAAGGTTACTATAACAGGTATGACAAACTCTGCTCTCAAGGAGCTTACAGTCTTATTGGGGAAATAAAAGAGACAAATACACAAATAATTATGGTACAAGGAAGAGTGAGGAGAGATGTCCAGACAGAGTGCTAGGAGAAATACAGATAAGGAATGAAAATCACTTTCACCTGGGCGATTTTCCTAGAAGAAAGGAAGGGATTTCAACAGGCAGAGATGGGTTAAAAATTCAAAAGGAATTCTCTGGGATTGGGGCTTGGGCCAGGGAAGGAAAGTCTGGAATTAATATATTAGAGAAACAGCCCAGTCAGAGAAAATTCAGGAGAGATCACTCCAAGGATTTGTTTATTTTCACAGGGATTGTGAAAAGTCATCTGGTTTCTTATTCTTCCTTTGTACTGGAAGGACCATTCCCATGTTAACCTTCTGAAAACTGCTGGTAATAGGTCATTCCCCTGCACAGCAGAGTTGAAGGAGCACTGGCCTTGGAGTCAGAGGACCAGAATTTCAAGATAGGCTCAGTTACTCACTAGTTGTGTGACATTGGAAAGTTATTTAATCTCTCTAAGTCTACAAAACTTAGTGGTGGTGGTGGTGGTGGTGGTGGTAGTATTGATGATGATGATGATGATGCTAATGATGATGATGACTGGCTTAGACAATACTTTAAGGTGTGAAAGGAAATTTCCATGTATTTAATCTTCACCTGCCTGTTTGGTAGCTATTCACGTTTTACAAATAAGGAAACTGAGGCTCAGAAAGATTAAGTGAATTGCCTTTGATCACATAGTTAATGAATGTCAAATTAGATTCTAATTAGGATTAGAAGCCAGGTCTTCTTGACTCCAAGTCCAGAATTCTATACAAAATGATATTTCACATTTGTTTTTGTATCCCTAGATCCTAGCACAGTGCCTTAAACATAGTAGGCACTTAATGTTGTTGGGGTGTGTGTGTGTGTGTGTGTGTGTGTGTGTATGTGTGTTTAAGTTGAGCTGAATCTATAAAAAATAAAGGAGTTGCACTAGATGATTTCTGGGGTCCTCTCCATTTAAAAAAAAATTAGTTTTAAATATGGTTCTTTCCCCAACAGTTTCAATGGGGATATGTTGCTCCCTCTCCTTCTTCTCCCATCTCCCACAGGCAGATGACCCAAAATAGGTTAGGCACATCATAGAAACAGTTGGAGGGTAGTCACAACAGGGCTGAGTCTCTAGAGTTTTCTAGCCTCTCCCATTTTCTAAGCCTCAATTTCTTTTATCTATAAAATGGAGGTCTTAGTACTCACACTACCCATTAACAGATGGATTATGAGGATAAAATGAGATAAGAGTAAAAAACACTTTGTGACAGTCAAGTACTAACTAAATGTGAGGGATTATATATTATTATTTATGAGGTAACTGCCTAATTCCATTAAATGCTTTCTCTTGAGCAGTTTTGCAATAGGATGCAAGGCAGATTGCTAAGACTTGGATTTAATCTTTAAACAGCCCCTAAACACATTTCATCACAGCTAAATTGATATGAATTGATGGTCCCAGATTTAACAGGTTTATTCCCCAAAGAGGTCTTTCACATAAATTCATACAGTTGGTATGATTATTTTTATTTTTATTTTTTATCATTGAATTGAGAGGTCTCTATCCCTTTATGAGGACACTAGGTTAAAATTACTACACGTTCTATTGTAGCTTAACTCTGAGAACTCCTGTAAACTGGGGGACTCAGCCAATCCTCATTGAACCTAAGAAGGAGCTGATATACTCATGGAACCCCATGAGCATTGTAGAATTTGGAACCCCATATGTGTTGGAAAAAATGTTATTGTCCCAAGGCATTGTTCTTGGTCAACCACACCCCCTTTACATATCAGAACCAAAGCCAGCTGAACTTGACTAAATGGTCCATAAAACCCTCTTTCAGTTCTCATATTCTGTGACTCTGTGAACAATTTCTTGCTCCCCAAGCTAAGCCAGAAACAGAAATGGATATTTTATCTGTCAGAGCCATTCCCTCATTAGCTCTTCTAAACCACCTTCGCTTCCTCCAGATCTTTGGGGATGGGCTAGAGGACATCTCTAGACTCTTCAAGTTCCAGAAAGTCTGACTTTAAGCCATCCATGCAATGAAAATAAACAAATAAAACAAAATGTGCTTTTCATCTCTCTGGTCCTCTCTGCCTTTGAGGGAGGCTCATAAAGAGTTTCATCTCTTGCTTTCTAGCTCAACATTCCTTCCATTTTCCAAAGATCCAGTTCCTTTCAGTACTGGAGTCATTCTGTCCCCAAAGCAGTGGAAAGGATCTGGAACTAGGAGCAGAGTGAGAGAAATCCTGTGTGAAAAGTGGAGTGTATGGACGTGCGATTGACTCTGGAACGGATTGATTCTAGAAAGATGGCCAAAACATTTTTTCCCCTAAAAGAAATTAGGGTGGCATTTTGCTGGTATAGGGAAGGCTTAAGATTCAATATCTATCTTTCTTTTCTTCTCCTAGAATCATAATGGGCATTGCCAAGAAGAGAAACACTTGCTCATCACATGAAATGCCCCCAAACACATCATGCTCCTTGTATTAAAGGGAATTTTATTCCTCAGGTCTGCCTCAAGTCTGTGCCCCTGAAATATTTGCTAAGAAGTCACTATTGCTAAGAAATCACTGCTTATGTCACTGCAGAAAATTAGACCCTAAGATCTGAAACAAGACCACCCTGTGCTTTTTATGCAGTAAGGGTAGGCCAGGAGATCATGGCTGCCTCACTTTGGAAGTTGGGTAAGAGGAATAGGCAACTGCTGGTTACAAATCATCATTTTCCATGAGGATGGAGCCTAGAATATGGCACAGGTAACTGTTAGCCTCTTTGAAGTTCTTTCCATCACTGACCCCATTTGGAAATTCTGGTAGTGAAATACCATTGGACTGGATTGTGACCCTTAGCACAACCTGGTTGATGGTACCTTTCATTACCTTAGGATATACTCTGGCCCCACCCAGAATCTGAAAGCTTTGTTTTTCCTGCGACTCCAGGACCAGTTGTCCACATAAATAATCTTCTCCAAAGGGAGTAAAGATGGGGTCTAGACAATGACAGGATGTGCAAACCTGTGCTATCAGTTTACCCACCCCTGAAGCAAATGTACTACCCACAGGCTGTGCCATCATCATACGTGCTTGAGGGAGGAGAGAGAGAAGTGAAGGTGTCTGGCTGGATTGGCTGAGTCTCTGTCAACTGGACAACTTCATTTTCCACCAGGGCCTGGGCCCCATCCCCATTAAGCTGCCTCATTCTCAAGTTTATAGAGCCATAGGTTTTCCGAGGGCCCCTGGGTACAGCCAAGTTTCTCCTCCGGTAGAGTTCCCCTTTGACAAGGGACACCATCAGTAGGATGGACAGCAGCATGCCTCCCAGGGTGAGGAGGCCCAAGCCAGCAATGATACACTTGTCCAAGTGGGAGCCCAGTCGGGCATAATACATCTCCAATCTCTCCATCTCCCGGGCCGACACTGTGTCTGGATTCACTCTGGCTTCCCGGGGAATAGCATAGGCTACCACCACCAACAGGATTCCACTCACCAAGAAGACCAAGGCAAAGATGAAGCCATAGTCCACTGAGTGGCCTGCAGTGTCGGCCCCCAAGCCTTCTTCTGACCTTGGAGAAAGGTCGTCCCTCCGGGAATGGGGGTGTGAGGGGCCATCCCCATGTGGACAGGATGAACTCCCAGGCACAGCCTCCTGTTGATTCTTGAAACAGGTCTCTTGTTCCTCCTCCTCGGAAAAGCAAGTATTCTCGATTCCCTCTTTCTGTAAAGCTGAGGGGCTGGGCCTGCCTTCTGGTGCTGATGTCCATTGTGAGAGTGTTTGTTTGGGGGCCCTGGGCCCATTGCCAAGGGTCCTTAGTTCCAGGGAGGAAGAGGAGGCCATTGGAAAGTAGTTATCCAGTTCATCCCTCTTAACCCCTCAGCGGCTGGAAGACAGAACAAACCAGGCAAGGACAGAGAGGAAAGGGAGCAAAAGTTGTGTCTCTATCTTAGAAAGAAATCTCAGCAAATGAAGGGAGCCTTATACTCTATGCACACATGTATACATGCACACACACACACACACAGCAAAGTAAAATACATATACACAAACACACAGAAATACATAGAATACTTTGTGGATTGGTTGTCAGCTGGATGCATTCAAACTCCCCTGGGGCAGCTCAGGACCCTACTACATCTTAGAAGATGGTCTTCCTCAGCTGTTGTGGCTGAGAATACTCATCACCAGGTGACTGTCCTTATATACTTAGCCAAGCTGGCCTTCAGAAGAGGTACAGACTGTCATCAGACTAAAATAATTTTGGCAGCTCATTAGGACCTGCATTGAAGGCCTTTAAGTGGAGGAGACCTGATGCTAATAGCAGCTGGACTTGATTTAACACATTAAGGTTTACAAAACACTTTATTAACTTATTTAACTCTTACAATAGCTGGGGGGGGAGTACTAGTATACCCATTTTACAGATGAGGAAACTGAGGCATGGGGAAAGGATTTGCCTACTAATCCTCCTTCTACTACATCAAGCTGCTTCCCCACCATTTCTTCCCCTACATCAACAACTAATGTCCATTTGTAGGCACAGCTATACTCAAGTATAGCCATGTATCTGAATGATGGTCCACATATCTGAACATAAATATGCACATAGATGTTATCATGCACATGGATACATAGGCACAGTCACAGATTTACACTCAGATACAAACAGGTATTTCCTGGTTGAAATGTCATTCAGAAGAGAGGGTGAGGTGAGGTGAGGTGGGGAAGAGACAGAGACAGTGAGAGATTGAAAAGGATGGTGCATAAACAAATGAGACCCTCAAATCCTGGAGCTGGAAGGGTCATTACAGGTCACCTAGGTCAACTCCCCACCCATTTCAGGAATCCTTTATTCACCAAGTCTTGAAGTTACAGGAAAAAAAGTATACTAAGCATTTCACATGTCTACCACATTTAGCATTCTCTCCTACCTCTCACCCCACTCCTCACACCCATACATATACACACCACTACCACCACCACCCATTTTACAAATTTGGAGACAAAATCCCTAGCCAATCACACCACAGGGGAATGGCTGAGATAAGACCACAAACCAAGTAGCCTGACTATCCCAAGAAGGGTCTCTATGGCACGGCAGATAGCTAGAATTCAAATCATCATCAAGAAATGTCTACTTACGTTGTGTCCAGCCTCGAGGAGACAAGGAAGTCTCTCCCTGTTATAAGTCCAAGAACTCACAGTCACATTTCTGTAGCACTTTACAAAAGCTCATTCCCCACAATAGTGTCAGGACAGTGATACGGACAGTTCATGCAAAATGGATCATAGATTTAAAGCTAGAAGGGACCTTAGTAATATCTAATCTAACCCCTTCATTTGACAGATGAGGACACTAAGACCCTGAGAGGTTATTTACTCACAATCACACAAGTAGCAACACAACCAATTTTTAGGCCTAGATTCTCTGAGTTCAAATCTAGCATTCTTTACATTGTGCCACACAGTTACACTCATTTTATAGATAAATAGCTTAAATGAAGGGTTATATGACTTGCCTTGTGTCACATGGGTATAGACCCAGGATTCAAGCCCATGGTCTCTGGCTCCAATATCCATGGGTCTTTCCACTTCACCCCAATGCCATTAATCTAGTTAGGATTACCAACAGATACCCCAGATGATTCTTAATGATTCTTTCTCCACCATGGCCCAGTCTTTATGCCTTTTTGTTCCTGGTTTTTCTCTCTTATCTTCCCTTCCTCCTCCTTTATCCTCCTAGTCCCTTTCTCACTGTATAGAAAGGCCACTGAAGATGGGAGATATGGGTTTGCTTCTGGGCTCAAACAGGCATTAGGTGTGTGACCATGCACGAGTCATTGTAAATCTCTCAAAGTCTCAACTTCTTCATCTGTTTATGGGGATAATAATACTTATATGGAAACTGAGCCTGTTGTTATAAGAAAACTTGCCTTAGAGTAAGAAGACCTGAGTTCAAATTTGACTTCTGATGTATACCGTGTGACCATGGACAAATTACTTAACTTCTCAGCCACCTCAGGCAACCATCTGAGTTGCAGAAAAGGTGCCAATCTATACTGGCAGAGTAGCTGCTCATATGTAGCTGCTTCCACAGATAAAGTCACAAATCTAGTAAAAAAAAATATTTCTGCTAAGGTACTTCACAGGGTTACTATCAGGAAACTACTTTGTAAACCATGTTTTCATTATTATTATTTCCTCTTTCGATCCTGCCTTTGTCTTAAATCTAATGGAGCACCCATAAACACTGTTTAGTTTGGATGGTGGCCAAGAAGCTACAGAAATTCCTAGACTTACAGATTGTAAAATGAGGGGATTGGACTAGGAAACTAAGGCCTAGAGAGGGGAAATGATTTGCCCAAGGTCACAGGAGTTACTGGTAAAGCCTGGGCTCGAACCCAGGTTTCCTGACTGCAAGCCAAGCTCTATTCTAGACTCTTAGGACCAACCATCCATATTTATAGTAGTGTTTATCTACAGGCCCTGTACATGTATATCTGGGTGAGCTGACTAGACACCCCAAATAGAGAGTATTCCCTTCAAAAGAACACTTTCTAAATTCGTGCTGCATCCAGTGGGGTCTGATTTCAGTAACTTGCTCTGTACAGTGTGTGCCAGACAGAGATCTATTCAGAAAAGGAAAATGGAAACTGTAGGAGCCACTGTGTCTTCCTCTGGGCCTTCAGCCTTGTCTGGCTCCCAGGGCACAGGGAAGCCCACATACCCGCTACTAGCACCAGTCTAAGGATGGCCCAGAAAAATCACATCCTATCCTCACTTTCTAAACACATACATATGTTCACACACACACACACACACACACACACAAACACACAGAGTAATTTGGCTCAGAAAGGTTCTTGTGCCAAGAGGTAATCCAATTCATCAGCATTGTCTGAATTGGCATCTCACCCAGTCCCTGATCAGAACTTTTTTTTTCTTAGAATGACAGAGACAAAATAGCCCTGATCCAAATTGAAGCTATCACACATTTTCACACACAGACACACATACACAGACACACTCATAGATACATACATGCACCCTAGAAACATAACCACATAGAGAAGACACACTCATACAGAGACACATAAAGACAACAACAGTGTTTTACATGTACTCTCATATAGAGGTACACTTACAGAAACAGCCATAATACGTAAATAAATGTGTGGTGTAATGGATAGAGGGCTGGATTTGGAGTCAAAAAGACTTTCAAATTCTGCCTCTACCTTTTACTAGCTATGTGATCATGGGTAAGTGATTTAACTTCCCTAAGCCTCAGTTTTCTTATGAGTAAAATCGGGACAATAATACCTGTAGTACCTACCTCCCAGGGTTGGAGTGATGGTCAAATGAGAGTATGTATGTAAAGCACTTTGCAAACCTTAAAGCCTTGTGTAAATGTCAGCTACTACTCACACTGTCACAGATACACACAAAGATAGATATGGGATCTCACAGAGAGACATATACAGATAATGTCTCTCTCACACACATACACACAGATAACTTCTCTCACACATAGATCCAAAAGCACACAAAGGCAGATACATACAGCAATACCTTCTCCTGCACATGCAAAGAGACATAAACGCATAGAGCTTCTCTGACAAAAAAGCCAGATACAGACACACACGCACACAGATACCCTTTCTGGCGCACTCAAAGAGGCAGGCACACACACAAAGGCAGATAAAGATATACACAGTCACGCAGAGGGGTACACACTAGTTACACATCCAGGACCGGGAAGTTGCGCGCGCGCGCTCACACACACACACACACACACACACACACACACACACACACACGCTTGTATCCTCCCTTCTTCACTGGCTCACACCCCCTTCGTCCTGTCCTCCTCCTACCTGCCCATCCCGGGCCCTGCTCCTAGCTCCCGGGGGGCGTGGGGAGGGTGGCAGCCTGCTGTCACCAGCAACTGTCCCCGGCCGGCCGCCTCAGGAGGATGAGGACATGGGTCAGGTTCGCGGGGAGGCCCCGCGTGTACTCCCGCCGAGGTCTGTGCTCCAGGGGAGCTCGGAACCAGCCCTAAGTGCGGAGCGCTAGTGCCGCCGGCTCCGCCCTCGCCCCTCTGTCCTCTCGCCGTGGCGCCCTTCTGCCTCCGGACCGAGGTCAGGGAGGCACGGGGAAGGAGGGCGCGGGGGAAGCCCCTAGCCGCTGCCGCACCCCCGAACTCGAGGCTAGGAGCATCCCTTGCCTCTCTAGCAGCTGCGCCGCCGCCCCTCCCCCAGTCAAGGACAACAAATCTGCGCCTTTCCCAGCTCCGGAGCGTACCTGTCCAGGGGCCACGCGCCGGCTCGGCTGCCCCCAACCCAGGTGCAAAAGAATCGGGTGACCAGGCTATTCCCCCCTCCTCCCACCCCACCCCCTGGGCCCGGGATGCCTAGGGACCAGGCGCCCGCCTTGTTGGCCTCTCTCCTGTAGCTCCAATCCCGGAGAGCTCAGCCTAGTCCAGCTGCGGCCCGAGCTGGCTCCGCACTTCTCCCTTCTCCTTCTACCCTTCACCTCCTTCTGTTTCTCCTCTTCCTCCTCTTTCTCCTCCTCCTCTCCCCGCAGCCCCCGGCGCCGCCCCGCCAGGCATCCTGAAGGGAGGGAGCCTGGGGGAAGCTCGAGCTCAAGTCGGAGCCTTACGTACCTGCGAGGGGACCGGGGCAAGCTGGGCGCCCAGTGCGTGGTTGACCGGGGCGGCGGGAGGGGAGGAGGGAGGGGAGCTGGAAATTACGGAGTAGCGGAGTCAGCGAGTCGGATAGCCGGTCCTTACCTCCTCAGGCTATTGGCAGACCGCTGGGCCCCGGGAGCCTGGGGTTGGGGGCGGGGGGGATTAGATATTGTCGGGGCGGGGTGTCTTGCTCGCCTGGAGGGTCCCAGGGGGTCTATTGCACCAGCCACTGCACTTATCGAACCCCAGTGAGCCTCGTTTAATAGCACCGCCACCACCTTTCTCTTCCCCGCCCCTCCCCCAGGGTCCCCAGGGCAGGTCTGAGAGGACTTCGGGACACCCTTGCTGTCTGGCTGGTCCCTGTCTATACCAACCACCCTTTATAGCTGGAGCTCTGGCCCTGCCCTGTTTAGTTTCGCAGACCCAACCCCAAAGCCCCCAGGCAGCAGGCTACTGAGGCTTTACACCCACCCGCGTGATAGGAGTGGGGAGGGAATGAGGAATCAGAGGGGGATGAGGAGAACTGGAAAGGAGGGGGCCGGGAGATATAGGGGATCACATAGGTAGAAGTCCCTTGGGTTTCAGTAGACTGAGGTGATGTGGGCCCCGGGCGCCCCCTTTAGGCAGAATGGGAGTAGAGTTCCTTTCCCGGGTACCCACTCTAGAAATTCAGTCCAATGGAGGTAGAGCACTAGTGTTCAAAAATCTCTTTCCTTTGGACCATTATGAATAGTCAACTTTGTAGTAATGGCATTTGACATCTGCCTCCAACCCCTACCCACCCCTACCCCCAAAACACACCATGTAGCTAAAACTGGTATGCTTCTGTCTCTTAGCTTTTCTTCTGTTATCAGTGAAGGTGAGGAGGGGACTGTCTCAGCTGGAATGTCAGCCCTAGAGGTGGGGAGAGGGTGATCCTGCAAGTCAAAACTTGAGTAGCCCATCTGGGACGTTTGGGGAAGGGGGAGAACTCTTCCTTCCATGATCTGTGGTACAGTAGGATTATCTTTACAGATCTGTGCTCTTTGGATAGAACTGTGTTTGAAATCACAGAGCCCCTGGGGACCTTGAAGAGCAACCTATCTTCTATTCTTTTCAGGCCTGTAGCTACCAGGCCAGAGGGCTTCCCTTCCTTTCCCTCCCTCTGTCCTATTCCCACTCTGATCAGGAATGTTTTTTTTTTTGTCTCAGCAGCTAAATCTTTCATTGTCTGAAGTGTGAAAGTGAGACAAAGACAGAGACCAGAGATCATAGCATTTATCATTGAAAAGAGCATTTAGTCCAAATATCTCATATAACCGAGGACATTGAGACCTAGGAAAGGAAAATTGACTTGCCCAAGGTCACACAGTTGCTGGCATAAGGATAATTGTACTCATTCTACTACTCCATGCAACCTTTCATTTTCTTTGTTTTAAATGCAGCCCCTGCCCAAACCAGGTCTAATCTGGTTTGACTGATGCTGGAATGCATTACATCCAGGCAGCTCAGCTTCACTGAATATGGGAAAATGAATTGATGGACTCCCTCCAAGTTCTGGTGAGAAAGTATCCCATTTTGGTACATACAGAAATACACACACACACACACACACACACACACACACACACACACACATGCTCCTTCACACATTCCATCCAAACCTCCTGTTGCTGGTCATCCTTCCTACTCAAAGAGGACCAATGACCTCAGACTGTGGCTGACCACTCCACTACGAGTTTTGAAGGCTCTACCATAGGTTGGGTACAAATAGCCCATTTGAACACTTGGGATGGAGACAGCATAGTGGATAGAGCACGGGGCCTGGAGTTAGGAAGATCTGAATTCAAATCTGGCCTCAGATACTTATTAACTGTGTGGCCCTGGGCCAATCACTTAACCCTGTTTGCCTCAGTTTCCTCATCTATAAAATGAGCTGGAGAAGGAAATGGCAAACTACTCCAGCATCTTTGCCAAGAAAACTCCAAATGGGGTCATGAAAAGTCAGACACAACTGAACAACAACAACAAAATGGTGGGTTTGGAGGAAAAGAGTAATAGTTCCAAATCTCTCATTCTTGACTCTGAACCTTATCCTAAGTTTTCTCCTGCTTGGAATCCCATTCCATCCTGAAGATTTATTTATTTGATTTTTAATTTGTGGAGTAAAACAAGCAATTCCATAACATAGTATAATAAAAAAGATGATTGCACATGAAACTGCAAATTTGTTATGTACAACTTGCTGTTCCTTTTAAATATATAATAAGATTTTCATGTAAATTTCTTTTTTTTCACTTTTTTTCTTCCCTCCCCCCAGAGAAGGCTACCATTAGACACAAATAGGTATATATATATACATTATATATATATATATAATACATATATATATAATATATATAATATATAATACATATATATATGATTATTCAGTAACATTGTTTTAAGAATGACTTTGAGCAAATAAATCATTTGGACTATTATCAATACCCAAATTAACTATAAAGGACATATGATGAAAAACACTATCTGCACCCTGTAGATTTACTGGGCTCATATCCCACCACCACTCCTTCAAAGGATATAGGTCTTAAACTTCACTTAACTCCTTCCTGGTCAAAAGCATAAGAGCTGTGGATTTTCCAGCAGACTTTTTCCAGGCGGGCACAGAAAGGGAAGGAAGGAAGGGAGAGAAGGAGGAAAAGAGGGAGGAAAGAAGAGAAATAGGGGAAGGAAGGGAGGAGAAAAGGGCAAAAATAATTTTAAAAGGAATTTTTTATTGTGTTTCCCAGAGAGCTGTTGTATGCTTTCCCAGCAGTGTGTGGCCATTCAATCAATATTATGTGATGGTGACGAGACCATACGAGACTCACACTATTTCCAATTCATGTGGCTCCCTCAGTGAGGTGCTCAAAATACCTTTATAGACTGACCTCACATACCCTTACAAGTCTCTAAGTCTGGGATTCCAGTTTGAATGCTAAGAGTTATATTCTCTGTGACTGCTATGATCATTAGAGAAACTGGGTTCACAAGACTAAGTTCCATGGGTTATATTCTCCTAGATACTAAGCCAGAAATCCAGGTAAGTTGCCACCAGGGAGACAGTGGTGCCTGGGCTAATTCCTCATGGACTGTTCAATTGGTTTCAATTCCACAAACATTTACCAGGCGTCTATGATGTATAAGGTACTGTACAGGTGATGAGGATACAAAAATGAAAAATGACAGAGTCCTTGTCCTGAAGGATCTTACATTTTACCAGGGCAAGAGCTCATAACATTTTTGTTTGTCAAGGACCCTTTTGTCAGTCTGATGAAGCCTATGGATCACTTCTCAGAAAAATATTTTTCAATACGTAAAATAAAATACATAAGATTACAAAGTAAAACAAACATACTAAAATAGAGTCATCAAAGGTTTTAAAACCAAATTCATGGGTCCTTGGTTTAAAACCCCTGCTCTAGGAGATGAATAATAAATATGTTACAGAGTAGTATATGGTGGGGTCAAAGGAGAGATCTAGACAATGGACTCTGGGAAACTTTGAGGAGGAAGACGTTACTTTCAGTTAGGTGGATCAAAGAAAGCTTCAAAGAGGAATCTGACCAAGAGGGCTCTAAACTAAAGAGAATAGATGGAGAAAACTGCCCCTATATAAATGCCAACCATAAATCACAGAAGGTAGCAGGTACAGTAAAGGTAGAAGAATATCAGTAGGATGGAGTAATAATTTACAGGAAACAATACCCAAGAACAGTCAGCAATAAAACTAGTAGCTTCAGATCTCTATACACAAATGCCCAGAGTATGGGTAATAAGCAAGGAGAACCGAAGATCCTAATGAAAGGCAGTGTATCCATCCTCAGGGGTATCACTGAGACTTTGTGGCATGGGAATCATGACTAGAATATGACAATGGAAAAGTATATAAGGTTCAAAAGGAATATGGCTATAGAAGGGCACATTTCTACTCTTCAGTGCATCTGTGATCTCACTGAATGTGGATATCTCCTCCAACAGCATATTTCACAACTCACTCACACCTCATCCTATGTGGTTTTTGTCCAAGGCCTTCAATAAACCTTCCAAGGTAGATTTTCTTTCTATAATACACCTTCCTCTATGATTTTTGTCTAAAGTCTCCCGTAAATCTTCCAGAGTGAATTCTCTATCATACACTTTCTGGCTGATGTCTTTTATATCACTTCTTGTACCCATAAATGCTCTGCAAGCCTGCTTGCTCCCACTATACATTTCTTAATTGACCTCTGAATCACTCATAGTTGTAATTCTTCAAAGATAGTTCCATGTTTCATAGCCACATAGCATTACCAGGAGAATATTAGTGTTAAAAAGATGGATTTTTGTCAAGATATTCCCTATTCAAAAGAGCAGACTAGATAAAAAGGTGGAATAGCATTGTATGTTAAGACAATATCATCATTTGAGGAATTCCAGGAGCCAGGGTAGGTGAGCCTAATGGAGAACATTTAGATAAGAGTAAACAGAACGACAAACAGAAGCAATGTTGTCATGGGAGTATGTTGTTAGCCATCTAGACAGAAGGAGGACATAAACAAAGAATTCAGGAAGCATAGAAAATATAGCATGGAAACATGGTGGGGAACTTCATCAGACATCTGTTAGAGCCCTTTTTCTCTCTTCCAAAAGCAGAGTAACTGATAAATCCTTGATTTACCTTATTCTTCAAAAGGTAAAGGAATCAACAAAGGTAACCAACTATTACTCTAAACCTGATTTTGACCAATAAAGAGGAACTGGCTACTGAAGTAGATATGAGAAGTTGGAGAAATGAGTATTATACCTTAGAATGCAGGATGAAAAAGGAGAGGAAATTCAGGCATCATCTGAAATGTACTCTAGAGTTTTAGAAAACCAATTTTAAAGGGTTCAGATAAAAGATCAGTAGGGTCTTATGGGCTGAAATGAGACAAAATTGGTTGCTCCAAGAGCTTGTTCTCAAGAATGAAATTCCAAAGACACAAATACAAACTATTCTAACAAGGAAGAAAAGGGAGGGACTGTCTATAAAGACTGTGGTGGATGTACTAATTTACCAGTTTCAATTTTTTTGAAATACATGTGTAGAAGATGGAAGCAAAAGAAAGGAATTGAGAATTAATATAAAAGGATGCAGTTCTGTAAGAATGTCAGAAGTACTAAAGCTTTGGCTAAGCAGACTGATAACAAATGCTAACTGAAATTAAAGAAGCTTTTTATTTTAAGCTATAAAAAGAAGAGGATCAAAGAAGGGATAGGATTGCTGCTGGGGTAAATGGAAAGAAGGCTAAACTACTCAATGCTTTTTATTTTTTCTGCCAAGGAACAAGATTTTTGTACTGCGGATAGAACAAAAATTATTAACAGAGAGTTACAACACAACAAAAGTTAAGAAGGGACCCTAGTGAAAGAACTGATGAATATGATTGCTGAGCATTGCTCAAAGGAGTTTCCTTGACAGGAGTATCCAACAAGAATAAAATCACAGGTCTGGGGGGAAAAACAGTTTTAATACAAATATCTTTTCCCATTTGACAGTTTCAGTTTTTATTGTCTTCATTGTTTTTATTAATTTTAATTTTTATTACTTAAAAGATATTATTTATTACTATATTATAATCCATTGCTTATATGTTATGATTCATTTCATTTTTATTATTTTAAAAGCAAAAGCTTTTAAAATTTTGTGTAATTGAAATTTCCTGTTTTTCTTTTTTATGACCTACTCCATCCCTTCTTTGGTTAATAATTTCCCTCCTTTCCATAGTGATGAAAAACTTATTTCATGAAGAACAATGAGGAGCTGGAGCAAATGCAGAGGAGGGTAACCAAGATAATTAGATGACTGGAAAGCATGCCATAGAGGGATTAGCAGAAAGAACTGAGAATTTTTAGCCTGGAAACAGGAAACCACATGGAAGTGGAATTAGATTTGATCTGCTTGGCCATGTGGGGGCCAAGGGAGAGATGGATGGAAGCTGTTGAGAGGCAGATTTAGGCTCAATGTTAGGGAAGTCTTCTGTGGCATGTGTCAGCAACATGTCTTATCTCTTTAGGAACTGGAAGGTTGCTGAGGGTCTCCATAGAAGAAACTGAACTGAAGAAACTTTTTATGGAAGTAGTAATGTCCCGCTAGTGCTCTGGAGAAGGATAAAGACACACAAAATATCAGGGGATAGGACAAGATTTGTGTGTGGGGACAACCCAGTCTAGTCTTTTCTCCTTTTGCCTCTTTCCAGTTTCTGATGGAAGAGACTATTAACCTTCCTTTCCATTCCATCCCATACAGCCAGGAGCAGAAGAGAAACAAATTTCGGTGGCCTCTGCCAGCTACTTGTTGCCTACAGTAATGCCATGGAGCTGCTGCAGTTTGAGCTCAAAGCAGTGGGGGAAGAGCTGGGACAGATCTTGGATTGTTGGCTACTGCCAACAGAGGTAAGAACTTTGGGGTAGAGATGAGATGAAGATGTGGTAGAGAAACAGACCAAAAAGCAGAGTCAGGAAGGGAGAAGGATTAGATCTCAGCAGCTATTGAGTCTGAACCAAGAGACTTTCCCAAAACCTAGCTTTTTCCCCAATTTGACCATCGTTTGTGGAGTAATCTCAACAATTTCCAAATGCAAAGTTCCTTTCCTTAATTTTGCCCAGAATTAGCTGATATGGGAAGAAGTTTGGGGGTGATGATTGGGCAACACATTCCATTTGAAGGAAAATTTTGGCTGTGTTTTAACAAACCATGTGGCCACTGAAAAGTCCATTACCTGAGTCTTATGAATGAGACTGGTGGACAGATAGCAAAAGGTTTCCTATGTATTGGGACTGAGGGCTTTAGAAGTTGGTCTACTTTTTACATTTGGATCAATTATTTTATTTCTATAACCCCAGATTACTGTTAAACCTCAGGCTAGAGACAACTGCACCAAGAAACCAGAGAAATTAGAGGTTGGAAGGGGAGGAGATAGAATAAGAGTTTATAGGCTGAACTCTATTGAACAGATAGAGATGCTGGTCTTTGGGAAAACTTATGCAAGCAAACCTGTGAAACAATTTGACTGGTGACTTGAGTGTAGTGCCACCTGGTGGAAAAAATTATATATTTCCCTCCCTTGCCAGTTAATCAATTAATCAATCAACAACCTGTTTTGGGGTAGGTTTACAGAATGCAGAACATGGACCTGTGAAGGTTCCTAATGGTACCGAAGCACGTTCAAAGTTTCCTGAGGTGCCCATCAAGTGCACATAAAACCATGACTTTCTGTTGAGCATCCTAATGATTGACTGTACAAAGGTGAAGGTGGTAGTGAATGGTTCCTCAACAAGAGGTAGGATGACCATTTTGGGTGTGTTCCTGTTAAAGGTTGGGTTAGACTGGAAATTTTCTGAGGGCTCTTTCAATTCTGAAATTCTGTGATTCTGAGGAATCACCTATCCTAAACTTTGAAGAAAAAAAATATTGAAAGACAGAGATGAAGAAGGTGAGACTGTATTCCAGCACTGAGGTTAGAGGTGGAATAGCCAGTTTGCCTGAAGTATAGAGTGTGGCAAGAAAATAAGTGAAGTAGGTCTCAAAATGCAGGTTGGAATGAAATAGTAGAGGGTCTTAAATGCTAAGTAAAATAATTTTCATTTTACTCTATAAGTAATAGGGAGCTTAGGGCAGCTAGGTGGTAAAGTGCATAGAGTACCAACCCTGAATTCAAGAGGACCTGAGTTCAAATCTGGCCTTAGACACTTATTACCTGTGTGACCCTGGGCAAGTCCCTTAACCTGGCTGCCTCAAAAAAAAAAAAAGTAATAGGGAGCCATTGAGTTTTTTGTTTTTTTTTACATCGGGAGAGTAATATGATTAGAATTGTGTTCACAAGATTTTTTTTTTTTTGGCTTGTACAGAGAGTGGTTTGGAAAGAGGAGAGATTAGAGGTAGGGATACATATTTTGTGACTATTACAATACTCCAGGCAAAGGATGATGAAGGCTTATCATCATCAATGCTCAGGTGATGGCAGTTTGAATGGAGAGAGGGAACAAATTGGAGAAATGTTGTGGAGGTGGAATGAGTAGGACTGGGCCACCAGTTCAATGTGGGGAATGAGGAAGAGAAAAAAGTCAAAAGTGATTCCAAGTGTCTGCAGTGGGAACTCAGAGCAGACTGAACCAAAATTCTTGACTCCACAAAGAACCCAACAAAGAAACTATATCAGGTCGAACGGGAATTCCTTTGAGCACCCTTTGAAGGGGAGAAAAGGAACTTTCAAGTAGTTAGGAACTATGAGTTACCCTTTAACACATGTGCTCTCTGAGCGCCCATTTTCTCTCAGACTCTGTATGTACTTGTGAAAGAGTATATGCATATATACATATATCTTATATGTACATTGTATATATGTATATATATACATATACATGTATATAGGTATACTTTTATATATGTATTTATATTACATTGTATTATATTTATATTACATTACATTACATTACATTATATTACATTATATTATATTATATTATATTATATTATATTATATTATATTATATTATATATTATATATACTTTGGGCAGGGGAAAGTTGGTACCAACCGTTTTTCCATACCACTTTGATAAGTATCCACTCTGAAAGCTAACAAAATTGATTCTCATCAGATAGTCTTGGGAGTAAGAGTGTTTTAGACTGGGGGGGGAGGGCTTGCAAAAAAAGATATTCCCTAACTCTTCACAGATATCCCTAGACCCTGAGGAGCTGAACTCTGGGATCCCAACTCATCAATCCAAGGAAGACTTGAGATAAGTGTCTCAGAGCATGGGTCCCATTAGACATGATCTATCATTCCAGGCCATGCAGTCTTTTTAAGATCCTGATTCTGTCATCTAAGTCATTAGCTATCTCTTCCAGTTTTGTGTAGATTCAGTAAGCATGCCTCCATGCCTTTGTTCAAACCATTGACAAATATATTGAATAGAGCAAGGGACAAAGTCATTTAATCTCTCTGGACCTCAGCTTCAATATATGTAAAGTGAGGGATAATAAAAATCACAGGATTTACAGCTGGAAGGGACCTTAGAGATCAGCTCATTCAACCTCCTCATCTTAACAGCTGAGAAAACAGATTTGCCCTTTTCACCTCATCGGAGTGATGTGAGGATTAAATAAGATCATGGATATGACAGCAGTTCAAAGGAAGCAGGAGAAAGAGTGGGGACTTAAGAGCAGAGAGACATAGGTTTCTAAGTCCTGGCTCTAGCTTTCTTTGTGACCTCAGGCTTCTGTCTGTAAACATCCTCTGTAAAATGAGGGAGGCTGGACTAGATCTCTTGAGGTGCCCTCCAGCTCCAACATTGTATGTTCTATTTTGTAAATTCCCTTCTAGCTGTTACATTCTCAATACTATGTCTTGTTTTCTTGTAGTCTTAAGGTCCCTTTCAGCTGACATTTTGTACACTTAAGAGCTCTTTCCAGTTTTAATTTTCTATGAAAAAATCTATGATAAAGTATAAAGCTCTGTCTGGATAAAAGAGATTATTGTTAAATACACAGCCCAACTCAAAACAAGGGAATTTGTGATATCACACTCTCATACTACCTATCTGAGCTTCCCTTGTCCACCCTGAACATGGCCCCTCAGAGCCTGGTGAATCTACCCTTACAGAATCTTAAAAGTAAGAGGACAAATCTGACTCACTCTCAAACAAGTTATCTGCTAGGCTTTGGGTTTCCAGGGCAACAGGGATCCAAGCTCCAGGCCCAAAAGAGCTTCTCAGACTCAGTAGATGACTGTAGTCCTTCTTGTGGGTTGGGGGACATGCTGAGGCAGAGAGCAGCAACTGAGGAAGGCAGTTGGACAACACACCAGTTCAGGAGTTTGAGACAACTCAATGCCTTGTAGTGGCACCTAGATTTCAATTAGATGTTCCATAATACCTGTGGGGGAGCAGTTAGGTGGCACGGTGAATAGAGTGCTGGACCAGGAATCAGGAAGACTGATCTTCCTGAGTTCAAATCCAGCCTCAGACACTTACTAGCTGTGTGACCTTGGGCAAATCACTTAACCCAGTTTGCCTCAGTTTCCTTATCTATAAAATGAACTGGAAAAGGAAATGACAAACTACTCCAGTATCTTTGCCAAGAAAACTCCAAATGGGGTCACAAAGAGTTGGACATGACTGAAGTGACTGAATGATAACAAATACCTCTGTGACTTTAGTTCAAGTAATTTAACTTCTCTGGGACTCTGCAAAATTAAGAGGTTGGACTAGAGGACCCTTAAGGTCTCCTTCAGCTCAAATCCCATGGTCATTTGCTTATAAGCTAAGAAAAATAAAAGGATCAAATAGAAACATCCAAATGGGCAGCCTTTTCCTTTTCTTGAGCAAAAGATTGGATGTTGAAAGACTTTAGATCTCTTACCAATACCATGATCAATTACAAAGCCATAGGACTGATGATGAAGCATGCTGCCCCCTCTTGACAGAGCGGCGATGGACTCACAATGCAGGGCAAGACAGACATGTTTAGGCACAGCCAACGTTTTGCTTGTCTGTTCATATTTGTTACAAGGACTTTGTTTTGCCCTGTCCCTTCTCTAATAGAAGGTGGGTAGGAGGACAAAGGTGCAGAGAATAGCACCAAAAAAAGTATAAAGTGAGGCTGGTGTATACTCAGACCCCATCAGCCTGTTTGGCCAATGCAGCCTGTCTACATGGAGAGCTTGGAAAGCTTGTTTCTGGGAAAATCATGATGACATATAATAGAAGCATGTTGGAAATATTGTGGAGTATATAAAGAGCTTCTGTGACTAGTTCAGGTGGGCTAAGCACATAATGAAGGGAAGGCTCTCTGATGGGCTTTGGAGGCATTCATAGAGGCCTGTCAACTTCAGCTTCTTCCTCTTTAACTTTCTTTGCCCAATTTGTACACGGATCTCAGTGACTCTGCCAGAATGCCCAATAAGCGGAGGAATACTTAGAACCTTCTCCCCTTCTAAGGCTATAAGACTGGTGAGAAATGGGCATTGGTCCTTAGCCTGTTCATTCATTCTTCTGCTCTAGATGCAAGGGAGTAGAGTCTTCACCCTTGGTCAAAAAAGTGAGCAACAAGAAAACTGAGTGTTGAGATCCAGGTTGAGTTTAATGGTCCAAGAAGAAAAGAGTGCTCTTTGGGGGTGACCTTTGGTACCAAAGCCCAGAAAAAGGGCTTACCTAGCAGTCATGCTGTAATCGAACATGAACTTGGTAGAAACAATGTGATATGGGATTTGAGCTAAGTGTTGAGCTTACTCACCTTAAGACCAAGGTAATGTTGAGGATAGGATGCTCCTGAGATATTGGGGAAAATGCTTGTATGTTTGTTCTTATTATATCTGTGAAATAAATATCACTTTGGAAAACCTACCCAATTTTAAGTGGTTGGATGGAATTGGGATGCTAGTGACTGACCCTTAACAATGGGTAGAAAACGGACAGTGGGGACTTGAGCCAATGGTGGCAGAGAGATGAAATATCCCATGATCTCCCCTGGGCACCCTGATTCTGCGGGAGGGTCAGAGCGTGCACACTACATGTAAAGCATCATGTAGCGTAAAACTGGGACCTTTGCATTTGCAGAGACTTTTGGAGAGATTCTCTACCAATGTATATACCTTAGCTTGCAGAATCTTTGGAGAAATTGGCAATTTTTTTAGGTTGTAATTATACAGCCATTTTCTGGTGTGTATTCCCTTATTAAGTCAGCTCCACTGAGGTAATTTTTGTAAACTTTGAATTTGTTGATTCACTGAATATTTAAATATCGAGACTTGCTATATTACTGGATTCTATGTAAGTATTGATATTAAGTCTAATGTGAGACATATGGAATTTACAATACTAGAATGCTAGTTCCTAGTTGAGAAATTGTTCATATTTTTCTTTTTGCATTTAAACAGACCTAAATTGCTTGCCTTATTATGAGATCTTTGTGTCCTGCAAGTACATAGGGTAAAGTTTGCCTGTGTCCCTGAAAATTCCAACTAAGCAACTGGTAATGTTTAGTTCCTTGAGAGGCTTACCTGTCTTTGGGACTTATTTTACTTCGTTTGCTATTTTCACTATCTGAGCCTATTTGTCTTATTAAGTAAGTTTCCAATCTCATTGAGATTGCCCTTGAAGTGGCAGACATTCATTGAGGGAAATTGCAGGTGCCTTTGGAATAAGGGCGCAGAGTAAATTTGCATGTACTTTTAGTAGTATTGCCATATAGAGACCTCTTAGGGAAGTTTTGGTGTACCCTGTATAGAAAAAGACACTTAGAAATTGTATTCAGATCCCAATTAGATGGCTTTATGCACTGAATCACGGCAAAGTTTTTACCCACGACAGGCGGTTTCTCATCGACTTTCAGTCTATCTGAGGCTGAAGCTAAGTGTGTTGAAACCAACTCTTATGGGGCTCACAAAAGCCAATTGTTGTTAAATTTTCAGTGTGAGCATTTGGAAATCAGCAAATGCTACAAATCAATGTATACATTTTTTCTTCACCCGGAGAGCTGGTTGTTAAACATTTATCAGTACACTAAAGACCTTATGACAGCTAAGTGGTACAGAGCACTGAGCCTGGAGTCAGGAAGACCCGAGTTCAAATTTGACTTTAGATACTTACTAGCTTTGTGATTCAGGACAAGTTATTGAATCTTTGATTGCCTCAATTTCTTCAATTGTAAAATAGGGAAAATAATAGTACCTACCTTGTTGTTGTGTGGCTCAAATAAGATAATATTTATAAAGTGCTTAGCATAGTACTTGGCACATTTTAGATGCTTAATAAATGCTTTTTTCCTTTTCCTTCCCTTCCTTCAAGTCTCTAAATTCCTGTGTAGAAAGTCCTACTGAGATTTAAATAGGGTCACAGTTTTCCTGAGACAGGAAGCTTAATTTTCTTTTTCTTTAGGAGTTACACAATGATTTAACCTATTCTGTGTGATCCAGAAGGGAGAGGGGAGGGGAAGTGTGGCTCTAGTGAAACCAGGGAAAGGTAAAGTACTTCCAGCTCCCTAGGGCCTAAAGCAATATGCAGGTATCAAGTCAAGTCAGTTTGGTTTCTCATCTGAGAGGGAGGTGGTGATGCCTAGTCAACCCCAGGTCCCAAACCCTTTTTAGGAGAGTGGAAAGCACCACATGAGTGGGGAAGCTCAATAAAGCCCAGCTTTTTTGTTTTTATTTTTTCAGAGACAAGAAGCAGATTTTCTTTCCTTTTTCTTTTCTTTTCTTTTTTTTTTTTTTTTTTTGCCTTTGGCTTGAGAAAGGCCATTCAAGTACTGAGTCAGCAGTAATCTCTGGTAAATTTTGTGAAATGTTCCTTGTTGGTGTTCCAGACTCCCATTACAAAAGAAAAGGAGAAAAAAATGAGGATCATTGAGGTATCTTTTTTTTTAATTGAGAGAAAAGAATAGAAAGAAAACCAGTCTCAACCAGGACAGTTTTGAAAACTACAGCTTGATCTTATTATATAGTTAAAAAGAAATGCAAGACATACATAATAAAGACCTGTAGTGTCATGTACAATCCCTTTTTTTCTGATCTACTATGTACATGCAAATGCGAGTTCTATTTGGTGTTTGTTAAGTTCAAAAGAAAAAGAAAAAAATTTAAAATAAAAAGAAAGAATGGGAGGTGGTGGAGACAGTGGAATGCACTTGATGACTAGCTATATACCATGTGACTTTGTGCGTGGCACAATTAGACTACACTAGATTGGATCAACTTTGGTCATTGAGAATAAGTGAAAAGTTGAAATTATAGGTATTGTTGTAAATGGAGAGGTCACCTGGTATCATAGCAGGAGTAGTGGATTTGGACTCAGAAGACGTGAATTTGAATCCTAGCTTTGCTATTTGCTACTTGTGTGACGTTGGGCAAGAATCATTACTAGTTGTAAAACTTTGGACAGATTGCTTCACCTCTCTGAATTTGTTTCTTCATCTAGAAAATGGGAAGAAGGGGCTAGGTGGCACAAGGGATAGAGTACTGGCCCTGAAGTCAGGAGGTCCTGAGCTCAAATCTGGCCTCAGACCAAACACTTGACACTTACTAGCTGTGTGACCCTGGGCAAGTCACTTAACCCCAATTGCCTAAAAAAAAAAAAAGGGAAGAAGAAGAATATTTGTCCTGCCTACCTCATTAGGGCTGTTGTGAGGAAAGTGATTCATAAACCTTAAAAAAACATAGAAATATCATCAATTATCATTATTATTTTTCTTATGACAGCCTGGTTCCCTGGAGAGGGTAGCAGTGGGTCACCTTGGCCTATAGTCCCTGAAGAAGGATTTGAAGTCAGAAGAACTGAGTTTAAATCTTGGCTTTCCTACTTACTGACCATGTGACTCAGCCTCAGTTTCCTCATCTATGAATGAGGTCGGGTCAAACTAGATGGTTTCTAATGATTCTTTTAGCTTTAAATCCTAAAACCAGGCAGAAGTAACCATTATCCCTGCCTTCAGATGCCCTTCCTTCCCACTTTACTCTGAACACTGCAATACACAAACAAACAATTTTTAAAAACAGAAACAAAAACAATTCTTCTCCCACTGAATTAATCAACAGCTCTTGCCCAGCTACACCTTGGTAGCTTGAGAGAACTTGCAGCAGCACCTTGGTTACTAGGTGAGGCTGGTTGGTGGCCAGTACCTCTGGAAGTCAGTGGTCCTGGTGGGAAGGCAGAGGTGTACATAGGGTAGATGGGACGGGGCAGAGCATTCAGTATTGTAGTTGTTGAGGAAAGAGCTGATAAGTAGCCATAGCTCCTAAAAAACTGGAAAAAGTTCTCATTAGCCAAGTCCTTGACACTGTCAAATGCTTCCACATCAGAAATGGACCTGATTTTATCAATAGAAATTATATTAAAGGAAATGCTTTATCATATGCCTGGTCATTGCACCCTAAAGCCCACAGGGGTTTTTCTATCTGATCTGTAGCTGAAATTACCATATGCATCATTCAGTCATTAGAATTGTCAACTGGACCAGAACCAGCCTCTAACCTGTGAGTAGCCAGAGCCAAACAGAGCAGGCCAGAGACAGGAGAGTCAGGATGCAAAACAGAAGTTTAATTAATTTCAGAATGAGGAAAATAACATATGCATATGGAAGCCTCCCCTCCTAAGAAGGAGGGCTTAACATGCTGTACTAAATGGAGGTCTTATATACATCCTAGGCTGAACCATGACATAATCATTTTTAGATGTTGAGATAGTTCTCATGGTTAGCATTTCTTGGAACAATATAGGCATTTTTGGGCCCTGTGGGAACAGTCATTGTCTCAAGTCTTGGGGGTCGTGACCACACTGCAGGCACAGAACCACAGTTCTATGCAGAGTGCAGTACCTGTCAGTGACAAGGAGCAGGGATTCTGAACATGTGATGGATGGGAAATAAGGGGAGCTAAATTCTTTAGTGAACACCTGGTGCTGGTCTAAGCAATACCCTTTGCCAGAAGGTGATATCAACCTGAGCACAAAGGATTGTTGTTATGCCAAGTTCAGGACACAGCCTGCTTGCTGGGCCTTAGCTCTCGAAAACAGGGTATCTCTGCAATATTTTGACAGAATGCAAACTCTTAGAGAGCAGGGAGCTATCTTGCTTTTCTATTTGTATCCCCAGCACTTAGCACAATGCTTTGCACAGAATAAGTAATAAGTGCTTTATCATTTATTCTTAAGTAAGGTTCACCATTATCCACTTGGTTTTCAGTTTGACAAGGTATCTTGGCCCCTGGAGGAATGTGGTAAGGGGATAGAGTGATAGGGTGATATGCCCTGGGTATTGCTTCAAGCAATAACCTGAAGACTGGGGCAGATAACTATAGAAAGTGACCAAACTTTATATATGTGTGGGTCGAATTCAGGCACCCACATATTTAGGTCATACACAAGACTATAAACAGAGAGACACAGAAGGAGTTTCAGATTATCATGAAAAGGACAAGTGGTTTATAATTTAGCAATCATAAAGTTCAGATAAAGGGACACTTGTGAAGAGTGGGGAAGAGGAAAGGTATATTGAAGGGGGCAAATAACCATTTAGATTTAAATTTTTGACATCAAAGCAGTAAGTGACCTTAGAACACAGAATCAGAGAAACCTCAGAGGTTGCTTAGTTTTGCCTGTAACTGAAATAGAAATCCTCCATACAGCCTCTGGGAAAGTGGCCATACAACCATTTTCTCTGGTCATTGGAGATCACCTAGTCCAACCACATCACCTCTCATAAATGGAAAAGACTTTAGGACAGAGTATAGAATGACAGAACTGGGAGGGACTTTAGAGATCATCTGATCCAATCCTTTCATTTGCCAGAGAACATTATTAGGGCCTAGAGAGAGAAAGTGACTTTCCTAAAGCACTTTGTTTTTGTTGTTTTTTTTAGTGAGGCAATTGGAGTTAAGTGACTTGCCCAGAGTCACACAGCTAGTGATTGTTACATGTCTGAGACTGGCTTTGAACTGAGGTCCTTCTCACTCCAGGGCCTGTGCTCTATCCACTGTGCCACTTAGCTGCCCCCCTATTTGAGTTTGATACTACTGTAATGTTTCTTAAAGACATTTTTAAGTCTCCATCAACATCTAGAATACTGCTTTGGGCATAGTTGATACTTGGCAAATATTTGTTCAGTTCAATTCTACAAACATTTGCTCTATTCTAATTTTTAGGGAAGTATTTTCTTCAATGAGCTTTTGGACTTCCTTTTCCATTTGGACAATTCTGCTTTATAAGGCATTCTTCTCCTCACTGGCTTTTTGGCCCTCTTTTGCCATTTGGGTTAGTCTATTTTTTAAGGTGTCATTTTCTTCAGAAATTTTTTAGGTCTCCTTTAGCAAGCTGTTGATTTGTTTTTCATGATTTTCTTGCATCATTCTCATTTCTCTTCCCAGTTTTTCCTCTGCTTCTCTTACTTGCTTCTCAAAATTCTTTTTGAGCTTTTCCATGGCCTGGAACTGATTCATATTTTTCTTGGAGGCTTTGGATGTCGGGGCTTTGACTTTGTTGTCTTCTTCGGGTTGTATGTTTTGATCTTCTTTGTCACCAAAGAAAGATTCTATGGTCTGATTTTTTTTGCGCAGTTTGCTCATGTTCCCAGCCAATTACTCAACTTTTAAACTCTTTGTTAAGGTAGGGATCTGCTTCCATTGTGGAGAATGTACTGTCCCAAGCTTTGGGATTTTGTGCAGCTGTTTTCAGAGATACTTCTAGGAACCTGGAAATTTTCAGTTCTTCTAAGGTGGTACGATCAAGGGTGAGGTGTTTACTCCTTTCCTGGATTGTACTCTGGTCTATGAGTGAACTTGGAACTGTGAGGAGGATTCTCTCTCTACCGCCACTACAAGCTCTACCACGCCAGTGTTCCTCCTCACCCTAGGACCACCACCCAGAACTGTGACCCAGATCCAAACATGGGCAAAGCAAGAGATTGCTGCCTCAGCACCAACAAAGAGATCCCTGCAATCCCCTTCAGACCAGCCACCCAATTCCCCCTCTCTCTGTGGACCGGGAGCTCCAGAAGCAGCCACTGCCCCGGGGGTATGACAGGACTGGGGCTGGGACCAAGCTTCTCTCTCACCGTGGTCACAGACTTTTCCTATTGACCTTCTAAGTTGTCTTTGGCATTTGTGGGTTGAGAAGTCTAGAAATTGCCATAGTTGCCCGTGATTCAGTCCCCTGAGGCCTGCTCCAGGTTCACTGAAGCTTGGCCTTTGTCTGCACGTCCACACTGAACTGCTCTCCTCTCCCAGTCTGGCACAATAGATCTTTCCAATCAACCATCCAGGTTGTCTTGGGCTGGAAATTTGTTTCACCTTGTCTTTTTGTGGGTTCTGCTGCTCTAGAATTTGTTTAGAGCCATTTTTTGCAGGTATTTGGAGGGGTTTGGGAGAAAACTCAAGCAAGTCACTGCTTTTACTCCATCATCTTGGCTCCGCCCCCCTCTACAAACATTTATTAAGCTGTCTAAATAAACAGTCTTGGCCCTGAAGGTACTCTTATTCTAAATGAGGGGATACAACATTAATAAATAGATGAATTAATTAATGAGTAAATGAATAAATATGTATTTATGGAGCAGCTAAGTGGCACAATGGCTAGAGTGCCAGGCATGCAGTCAGGAAGACCACAGTTCAAATCCAGCCTCAGACACTTACTAGTTGTGTGACCTTGGGCAAGTCACTTAATTCTGCCTCAGTTTCCTCATCTGTAAAATGAGCTAGAGAAGGAAATGGCAAGCCACTCCAGTATCTTTGACAAGAAAACACTAAGTGGAGTCACAAGAGTTGGACATGACTGAAAAATAATTGAAGAACAAAACAACAAATATGTATGTATATTCACATACATATTCACATGTGTGTATATATGTGGGTATTTGTATACATGTAATTAAATACAAAGTATATGCGAAGTAACAAAATATTTTCAAGAAAGAGAGAGTGCTACTAATTGGAGGGATCTAAGGATAGAGAACCAACAAAGCTGAGACAATAAAGAAGTCTATCAGAGACATGGAGAACAATTTGTGCAAAGGCACATGTGGGAGATTATGCATGTATGGAGAAAACCTAGCAGGGCAATTTTACTAGAATGGTGGAGTAATATAGAGGGGGTTGTTGAAAAATGAACAAATGAGCTGGGTGAGGTGGCAAATACTTTGTAGTCACTGCTACTGGGATGACTGGGGCTGGTGCATCACTTGAGCTCAGGACTTCTGAACTGCAGTGGGCTAAGCTAGTCAGGTGTCCACACTAAGTCCAGTACCAATATGGTGAGTTCCTTAAGGTAGGGGGGAGACCAGGCGTCCTAAGGAGGAACGAACTGACCAACGTCAAAAACAGAGCAGGTGAATGTTTCTGTTCTGACCAGCCATGAGATCGGACCTGTGAGTGTCTGACTACCAGTAATGTAGGGAGAGCCAGTTTCAAAAAAATAAAAATGACAGAGTGGAGGAATGAACAAATTAGAGAATGTACAAATGAATGGTAGGTTAATTGCCTAGCTGAGTTGAGAACCCTGAGGGACTAAGACTCTGCCAAGGGAGTGCAGGCCAGGAAGTGGTGCGGTGGGGATAGATTACACAGTAAAAGAAAGGTGGGGTAGTATATATTGGATTGTGTTAAGGAGAAGAGGACTATAGCAGGCAAACTTCTTGTGTCTGTTCAAGAAAGTATTCCACCTTCTAAAGCAGATGTACCAAAAGCAGAGGCAGGCCACAAGCTGCCAACAAAACTGAGTGTAGCCCAACCTGATTAAATTCTAATTGGGAAATGTTTAATAAAATAAATAAAAATACAATATATATTAATTTATGGTTTTCTAAGTTAACATGCAGGCTTCCATTTGTATTTGAAGTTTTTTTTTTGTTTGTTTTTAGGTAATTGGAGTTAAGTAACTTGCCCTCAGTCACACAGCTAGTAAGTGTCAAGTGTCTGGTCTGAGGCCGGATTTGAACTCAGGTCCTCCTGACTCCAGGACTGGTGCTCTATCCACTGTGCCACTTAGCTGCCCCCCTATTTGAGTTTGACACTACTGTAAAGCCTATTCCACTTCTAACAGTATATAATGTATGTTCTAACATTCTATAGTTCCATGTTCTAAAGGTCCCTTCTTTCAGCTCTAACATGCTGCACTCCAAAAGTCTATGTTCTATGATGCTTTTCAATTCTAACGTCCTATGACTCCATGACTTCGCAGTTTTGCCAAGGTAGCACTGGGACTAGATCTTTGGATAGCACCTGCTCTTATTTTCTGCAAAGTATCATGGCCAGTAAGAGGGTAGAGAAAGTCAGATTAAATTACTGGGGTGGTCTAAAATGGGCCTTTAGGCCCAGAAAGGGTGCATGTGTTTTTGTTTTTCTTACAGTATCATTTTTTGTCGATTGTTTTTAACACTGTAAAGTTGGTAGATTTCTTTTTTTTTTTTTTTAGCCAGGCAATAGGGTTAAGTGACTTGCCCAGGGTCAGGTCACAAAGCTAGTAAGTGTTATGTGTCTGAGGCCGGGTTTGAACTCAGGTCCTCCTGAATCCAGGGCCGGTGTTCTATCCACTGCGCTACCTAGCTGCCCCCAAAATTGGTAGATTTCAAAGAAAATAATAATGACATATAAAACTCTGTTAGTTATGAGCCAATATAGACTCTAATTAAAGAACTACCAATTACCTATTTAAAAGAGAATATAATTATATTTAATACAATTGTTAACAAGTATTTATTTCATGTTCAGTGGTCACACAATTATGATTTGTGACCTGAGCATTTCAAGTAAGTCCCACCATTACTTTCTACACTTTGTCAGTATGGCATGCAATCTCATTTTATTCTTTAAGAATAAATCTTTTCTCTTCCTATTCCATGTTTCACTTGTATAGCAGGCAGTATATGTTTGTTTTATTTTGTGCTTACACATTAATACAAATCCTGTAAAGATTTTTAGTGAGAGAGAGTTCCCTTCCCTCCTTTCTTTTTCCTTTCCTTTCCTCTCTTTTCCTCTCCTCTCTCCCTCTTCATCCTCTTCCTTATTTGCTGGGAGTTCTGAATTGTTTTTCCCCCACAGGGTCCCAAACCCCGGCTACCAAACAGAGTGATGTATGGTGTGAGCACCCGTGTTTACGTGTTCAGTCATTTCCAAAGGAGTGAGCAGAGAAGGTAAAATCCTCAGGGGTCTGGACCTCCTGACTAAAATGTTCTGCTGTTTGAGACTTAATCCAGTCCTGACCTCTAAGTCACCTTCAGCTGTAGCTGCTGGTGCTGCTGGTGCTCAGTGAGCTGCCAGACTGAGGTGGGGCTGTAAAGGAGGGAGAACCATGAATGCTAAGGATTCAGTTCCCCAGCTGGGGATGAGCACCAAGCTCCAGTCAGAACTGAGCAGGCCCTCCTTGAGTCAAAGTCATTGACAGAGATGGATGTCATTTCTTCTATATGCCTCCTTCTCTCTTTGGTGACACCAACACCATCCTGGTGCAGGCCTTTATCACCTCAAGCCTGGACTATTGCAATAGCCAGCTGATTGGCCTCCCTGCCTCTCGTCTCCCCCACTCCAGTCCATCCTCCATTCAGATGTCAAAGTAATCTTCCTAGAGCACTAGTTTGACTATATCACCCACCCCGCCCCCACCATTTGATAAACTCTATTGGCTCCCTAACACCATCAGTATCAAATAGAAAACTCCTGCTTTACCTTTGAAAACGCTTCATAACCTGGTCCCTTCCTATCTTTCCAGTTTTCTTACAAACCTTGCTCCCTTCTGTGTGCTCTGTGATCCAGTGACAATGGCCTCTTTGCTATTCTTCAGATAGAATGCCCCACCTCCGGGCATTTTCCCTGCCTTTTGTCAAGTTTCAGCTATGGTCCTCCTGTCTGCAAGAAGCCTTTCCCAATCCTCCTTAATCTTAGTGCCTTCCCTCTGTTGGTTATCTCCAATTTATCCTGTATAGGTCTTATTTGTGCATAGTTGCTTGCGTTTTGTCTTCCCCGTTAGACTGTGAGCCCCTTGAAAGCAGGGACTGGCTTTTTGTGTTTGATGTTGTTGTTTGTTGTTTCGTTTGTTTTGTTTGGTTTGGTTTGGTTTGGTTCTGCCTTTCTTTGTCTCCCTAGCACTTAGCCTGGAACACAGCAGGCATTTATTGAACGCTTATTTACTTATTGATTTCTAATGGGCTCCAAGCCTTCCTTCTCTTCCTTCATTTCTCTGTCTTCTGGAGGCCTCTAGCTCTCTCCTTGATTGATTACTCCAAGCACTTTTCCCGTCTTTCTAATGCTCTCCTTGAGACACATATAAGGTGGTAGACAGAGACCTAGATATGGAGTCAGAAGATCAAGATCTGAATTTCAGCTCTGCTTCCTATTTCTTGTGTGGCTTTGGGCTAATCTCTGTGTCTTTTTACCTTTCTCTGGGGCTTAGTTTCCTCATCTGTGTGACAGGAATTGATTAGATGATCTCTAGAGGCTCTTCCAGCTCAAAATCCCATGATCCTACATCAGCTCCTCTGGCAGCAGAAGGAATAGCGCAAGCAGCTAGACATATTTTCCATCATACTTCAGAACTGCTCAGCACAGCTCCGGGATGGGGGAGGTTCAAAGGCATCTCTCCAGGTGGTGATGTAGTTGCAGTATCAGCAGCTCCTAAGGACAATAAAGTAGCTTCACAATACCCTGAAGGAGTTGCATCCTCTGCCTGGATCTGGCTTGGGAGCATAATTTTTTAATTTATTATTTATTTTTAACGTTTATTTTTAATTTTGAGTTCCAGATTCTCTCCTTCCCTCCTTCCCATCCTCCACCCACAGAGAAGGCAAACAATAAGATATCAATTATCCATGTGAAATCATGCAAAACATATTTCCATATTAGCCATGTTACAAAAAAAGGCAAGAAAAATAAAGTGAAAAAATTATACTATTTGCACTCAGAGTTCATCACTTCTCTCTGGAGGCATTTTTCATCATGAGTCCTTCAGAATTGTCTTAGATCATTGTATTGATCAGAGTAGCTAAGTCTTTCACAATTGATCATCATTACAAGATTGCTGTTATTGTACACAGTGATTTCCCAGTTTTTCTCACTTTACTTTGTATCAGTTCATATAAGTCTTCCCAGGTTTTTCTGAAACCATCCTGCTTGTCATTTGATCCTGCTTGTCAAATGACGAGCATTTCTTATAGCATAATAGTATTCCATCACAATCATATACCACAACTTGTTCAACCATTCCCCAATTGATAGGCATCTTGGGAGCATCTCCTACACAAGCTAGGGCAGACTCAACAGTCATAGGCAACCAGACTTTCCAGGGAGCCTTGCCTCAGTTTCTCCCAGAGAAGAATAACAGAAAAAACTTCATCCCAAAACAGGGGCTGATGTGGAAGACATTATTATAGCATAAAAAAGAGTCCTGGACTATATAAAATCTTGGTACTAGGATCATTTCTACCACTGATCTACCATGTGACCTTGGTTAAATGACATTCCTCTGGGCTTCAGTTTCATCCTCTAGTAGGCTATATGTGGAAATTGTAATACCTACCCTATTGACCTTATGTGGTTGCTTTGAGGCTCAAATAAGAGAAAAGATGAGAAAGTACTTTTAGGTTATAGTGATCCCTTGGAAACTTGGATATTTTTGTTATTATGGGCCTTAACAGGACAACATCTAGAGACCAACCAGCCTGGTCATTAGAAGCTGAAAGTGATGTTTCCATAGGGGTGATTGATTCTGGCCACAAAGAGAATAAAATGATGTCATCAACCAAGGGAGGCAAGATGGTCTAGTGTAAAGAGCCCTGGAATAGGATTCAGAGCATTTGTGCTCAAATGCAAGTCACACAGTCTTTTATAGCTTGTGTAACCTTGGGCCTCAGTTTCTTCATATATAACTTAAGGGAAATTGAATGAGGTGCCCCCTAAGTTCCCTTATAGTTCTAAATCTAGGATCAATGATGATCAACTCTGTCTCACTGGGGGTAGGCATATCATCTCAGGCCGGCTGTCTCGCTGGGAACCTAGGGAGGACTTCCCTCCCACAACCTGTCATTATCCTGCTAAATCTCTCCACCCTACCCCTGTCCCCAACCTGACAACAAGTGATCATCAGTCAGCATATTCTTATACAATTCAATCTCATTTTGATATTAGCCAAAAGGAAAAAAAAAATCACAGAATTCCCTTTCACTGGAAGAGTTTAAGTTGAGTCTGGATGACAACTGGACAGAAGTGTTCTAGAGGGGATTTCTGAATGTGGTAGGACTAGATAATGGCTAAAGGCCTGTCCCACTTTAAGATTCCATTATTCTTTGCTACCAAACAATACTAGAATCATGAGATCATAGATATAGAACTAGAAGAGTCCTCTGAGGCCCTCTAGTTTACCCCCTTATCATTTGACAAATGAGGAAACTGAGGCCTAGGGAAGTTAAATGACTTGTCTAAGTAATATCAGAGATAGAACTCGAATGTAAGTCTTCTGACACTAAAGCCAGTATTCTTTCCATTGTCCCACTAACTATTTACACATTTATGTAGCTATAGTACAGTTTACAAAGCATTTTTCCATCCATTCGAATCCTGGCTCTATAATTTATTATTCATGTAATTTCGGGCAAGTCAATGCACCTCTGAATCTCTATTTTCTCATCTATTAAAAAAAAAATGAGAGGATTGGATTAGGAAGGCCCTTTCCAACTCTAAAGTCCTACGATCTCATTTAATTCTAATAATACTGTTATGAGGGCAGATAGAATTACCTGCATTTTACACATGGAAAGAAGTGACTTGCCCAAGGCCATCCAATGAGCTGGTGGCAAGGTCCAGGCTAGAATCCAGGTCTCCAGACTGCCAGTTCAGGGCTTCTTCTACTATAGACACTGCCCTTCACATCTTGCTCCCAGAATTACACCCCTTCCATGGGAGTACAGAAGGCAAGTATATGAGGGCTGACTCTAAAATACCCTTCTCATTCCTAGAATATTGTCAGCAAAGTCCCTGAGCACTGAGACAGGCAGTAAGACTGACTGCTAAGTGCTGTCTTGGGAGGAAGCTGGCAAATGTAAGATGTTTTAGGAGACGCCTGTTATCTCCACACTGTGAATTCCATCTGTTACCTTCCTGGCTCTTTTGTGGGTTCCTGAAACTCTCCCACCAGTGATTCTGACTGATTTCAATGACATTTGCTAATGAGGGCAGAGACAACCAACTGTGGTTGTCTTCCTTTCAACAATAGCAATGTGGTGGGCTCTCTAATCTTTCTGTAAAATGATGCCTGGAGAGAGTTGACTGCCTCATGGCTTGTATTGAAACCCAGTCATGAAGGGCTCATTTCTCCCCACCCCTAGTAGTTTCCCTGAATTAAAATGTAGAAAAACAGTGAGGTTTTGTACTTGACAAAATATGGCTCAAAAGCCAGGGGTTTTTTGTAGTTGTGGGCAGATGTACATAATAAAAGCAGGAATGTGGACCACAAGGGTTGAGGGCAGTAACCCTGCCCTCTTCACTTAGCTTTTATTCATGCTCAACTACATTTGCATGCCAATTAGGGAGAATTGGGGAGGGGGTGTGTGCTTTATAGCCTCAGCCTTTATACAGCTTCGGTGGGTTGGTTGTTTTGGTTTTTGTTAAAGTCTCTAAAATTGTCTTAGGGACATAACTTCTCCAAAAGGTGTTTAACAAAAGATACAAGATATTGCTAACCCTAAATCAGATAGTTACCTGGGACCAGGGACTTCGAATTAGCAACAGAAGCAGGCAGGCAAAAGAATAGACTTAATCTTGGCCTAGAAGCACTCTGGTTGCTTCTGTTAGCTACCCTTAACTAAGTGTGGTGACTCATAGACTCAGCAATGAACTAAAGTGCTTCCAGCCTACCCTTGCCAGAGAGAGGAACCTTAGCAGTTAAGAGTCAAGAACTCTGAAAATAACCCTAACAATTGGAAGTAAGGAGGAGCTCAGCACCAGATGATTATTGGAGATACCCAGCAGAAATAATGAGCCCAGCAAAAATGATGCATGCAGCCAGAATAAAGCTGAAGAGAACAGTATGATGACATTACCAGAGGACATCAGTAGCCCTACAGCATCAGACTTATGAGTTGTTTTGTCTATATGTATTTCCTATGTATATGCCCTCCATATTTGTATCCTAGGTACATGTATTCCCAGTGTGCACATCTTCCTAGTCACATGTATGCCCTCCATAGATATTCCTTGATCACACAAGTTTTTGTATGTGCCCTTCTCCACTAATGACCCAGCAAAGAGTGTGACCCATGCAGCAATGTGCTGGAATCATGAGACTGGCTCATGAGAGCCAACTGTTAAATTTTCAGTGCAAACATTTACACCTCAGAAATTGGCAAATGCTATAAACTAGAGCTTGATTTGTTGTTTACTTGATTGTCTAGACTTAAGAAAGGAAAGGGGAAAGTGTGAATGATGAAGATTAAATTTAAAAGTGTTGGGTATACATTTGGGGGGGGTGGGGATTCAATTGTTAAATATTTACCAGAATACCCCTGACTATATTTGTGCACAGAAGAAATCTTATCACTTCATCTGCTATGCTCTTTGGTGAATAAATTAATCAGCAAACATTTAATAAGCACCTACTATATACCAAGTACTGTGTTAAGTACTGTAGAAAAAAAGAAAATAACCAGAAGAAATACCTCAAGGAGCTTACATTCTGCTAATATGTCCCTCAATGGCTGGTAAAAGTAAATACATTATTGGAGGCTCATGACTGTAGTTTTGAGTGGGTATTCACTTAAAGAGTGCCTCAAAATTGGAGTAGTTTTTCTGGGGGTCCATGTGTAAGAGGGTATGCTTCAGGTGCTACATATAACAGAAGGTCAGAGCTGAAAGAGATCTTAAAACAGAGAACATAGAATTTTAGAGCTGGAAGGGACCTTAGAGACCACTAATCCAACAACTTCATTTTATTGATGGTGAAATTATTTGCCCAAGGTCACACAAAGTAAGTCAGTGACAGAGTTGGAACTAGAATTCAGGTTTCCTGATCCCCAGTCCAGGGCTTTTGCCACTACAATCATATTGCTTCCCTCTACTGCTTAACACAGAATCACAGACCTTGTAGGCCTCAGAACCACATTGTTGGGCATGAGTCTATCCTAGAGTGTCAGGCTACTTGACTAAGAAGATGTCAAGCCTTGTCATTGACCAATCCCACCCTGATAATCTGGTCATTTCCAAATACAAGCACAGACTAGTAAGGATTCATGATCTCCTACAACACAAAGGATTAATTGATTCATCAATCAAAAACAAGTATTCATCAAGTTCCTACTATGTATTAGACTAAGGATACAAAGACAGAAATGAAACTCTTAAGGTGCTTACATTCTGTCAGGGGAAAAAATAGGAACATACATAGTTTTGTACAAAATAAAGACAAGGTGATTGATTAAGGGAGGGGAAAGGAGAGCACCATCAGCTAGCTGGGGGATGGGGATCAGAGAAGGTCACGTGTACAAGGTAGTACTTGAACTAAGTCTTCAAGGAGATTTAGGATTATAAGAGGTAGAAATGAGGTGTGTGTGTGTGTGTGTGTGTGTGTGTGTGTGTGTGTATGTGTGTACATTTCAGATATGGGGACAGCTAGAACAAAGATATAGAGATGATAAATGGAGCGCTATGTCTCTTCTGTTACCAGTGCCCAGGAAAGGCTGGCCTGAAAGGAAACACATACACACACACACACACACACACACACACACACACACATACACACACACATTACAAGAATAAAAAAAGGATAGGGCCAGTCATTAGACATAGTGAGAATGTAGGGTATTCCAGAGGATTTGATGGAGAGATTCATGGCGGAACCAAGTACAGAAGCCCTGTCAGTAACAGCAAAGCCAAGAGAGGGTCACTTGAATACCTGCTATTTTCAGGGCCAAGGCTGGGGCGAAATTCAAAGAGCTGTGAGACACCCACCCCACCTTTTAGAAACTTACACTCTAGTTTGGGAAGATAGTTCATATACATAAAAATATAGTAATACAAGACGATCTTTTTCTACATGCCTAATAGATAGTACAGACAATGATTATCACTAATTCTCCAGGAGTTCCTTAATCTCAGTTCAGTGAATAAAAAAAAAAGTTAATATCTTGATTTCAGTATAATTTCTTTGCCTTAGAATCTCATGTATTTTATGTGTTTAAAAAGCATTATTCCAGGGGCAGCTAGGTGGAGCAGTGGATAGAGCACCAATCCTGGAGTCAGAAGGACCTGAGTTCAAATCCGGCCTCAGACACATAACACTTACTAGCTGTGTGACCCTGGGCAAGTCACTTAACCCCATCACCTACCCAAAAAAAAAACCCCCCAAAAAAGCATTATTCTGAGAGGGGATCCAGGGGTTTTCACCAGGCTGCCAAAGGGGTCCATGACATAGATGATAGTGAAGGATCACTTCTCCAGAGTCTCCATTTTCTTATCTGTGAAATTAGAAGGGTTGAACTACATGATATCCAAGGTCCCTTCCAGTTCTGATATTCTATGTTCTATATTTGAAATTTCAATGCAGTTCAGATATTCTATGACTCTTTGAGATTATACTCAGTGTTTAAAGGTGATATAGACAGTAAGTACCATCAGAGTTCAGAGAAGGGAGCTTTCTCCCTACTGTGGACTGGAGTAATCAATGAAAATTTCTAGAGCTAAGGTGTGATTTGAATTTAGGAGCAAACAATACCAACATTCCATAATCCATGATCCAGAATAAAGCAAATCATTTTCCTCCACATAAACATCTTTTCTCAGTCATGCACTTCCAGTTAAAACAGAATAATAAATGTAGTTGGGAACTTATTTGAAGGACAAATAAGAAGTTAACATGAAATGATAGACCATGTTAACTTGAAAATTCAGTTTTAACATATGCATCTGGTGGCCCATATCCCCAGCTCTGGGTATATACAGATTTGAGTTAAATCTTGGTTGGGGGAGGGATAGGAAATCTTCAAAGCACTCTCTTTGGCTCATGTCCCCACTCAGTGTCTTCCCTAGGGACCACAAAAATACAGCTTTGTGTCTAGGTCTCTACAGAAAGGGTAAAAGAGCCCTTGGCTCCCATGCAAGCACTCAGAGTAACAATACATGGGGGTTCATAAAGTCACGATAACTCTTCTTTTCTCTCTAGTGAGCCTTATCTCCCCCAAAATTCTTCTGTAGGCTTCCAGACTTATAGTATTGCCCTATGGTTGAGATATTCTAAAAGGAGAAAATATCTGGGGTCATTTTAGAGTCAACCTCAACTTCCTACAGATATATTTAGTCCATGTAACTCACAACACTAACAAAGGGCAAAGTCTTAGCTTGCCTATCCATATTGTGGCTATCTGTCTCTTGCTGCTCCCCAAGTTCAGCTCTTATTTGGCCCTGGAACTCTTCTGGTTGGTCCAAGAACTTGGAACTCTTCCTCTTTGTCCAGGAGGAAGGCATAGACGGGAATCCAGCATTTTCTGGGAACTCTTCCTATTCTATCCAAAGGGCACTTGGTCTTCTATCTGCTCTGCTGATGCAGGAAACTTTCCATTGTTCCACCAGTACCTCTAGCCTCTGCTATCTTAGTAGTCGTGTGGTTCCACATTTCCCTAAAGCAATGGTTCCGTTGCTGGACTGCAGGTATCTCTCCAAGGAATAGGCATCTGTGTCTCAGCATCTTTCCCTCCCTCCCCCACCTCTTCTCCCTGCCCTGCTATGCCTCCCTTTAAAAGGCTAGTTCGATAGCTATCGCTCAATTGTACACTAATCTGACTCAATCATCCTAATTGTGGTATAATTGGGACAATACCTAGAACAGGGTATTCACACAAACCCTGTCAGAAGACATTACCATTACCAAAACAAAATAAAATGTAGTGCCAATGAGGATGTGTATGCCTTTATGCCTTCTGGAGGAAGGCCAGAACAAAGGACTCATCATCTAATGGGGCAGTTAGGTGGCACACTGCTGGGCCTGGAGTCAAGAAGATCTGAGTTCAAATCTGGTCTCAGACACTTACTAGCTGTGTGGGTCTAGGCAAGTCACTTAACGTCTGCTTCAGTTTCCTCAACTGTAAAATGGGGATAATAGCAGCACCTACCTTCCAGAGTTGTTGTAAGGGTCAAATGGGATAATATTTACAAAATGTTTAGCATATTGTGCCTAGCACATAATAAGTACTATATAAATGCTTATTCCATTCCTCCCTGCCCTTAACTCTCTGACCAGAGAGTTATCCTCACTCTTTCTCCTCACCTCCCCCCATATCCAGTCATTTGCCAAATCCTATCGTTTCTGCCTTTGTAACATCTCTCTATTCTCTCCTCTGACATTGCCCACACCCTAATACAAGGCCTCATGCCTAGACTATTGCAATAGCCCACTGGTTGGTCTCCTGGGCACAAGTCTCCTCATTCCAATCCATCTGGATGGAGACCCAGCTGCCAAAGTGATCTTCTGAAAGCAAGGGTCAGACCATGTCACTCTCCTATTTGATAAACTCCAGAGACTTCCTATCACCTTCAGAATCAAATATAAAATCCTGTTTGGCTTGTAAAGTTCTTAAAAACCTGGTCCCTTCCTATCTTTCCTATACCTTCCTATCTTCCTATACCTTCTTACACCGTGATTCAGTAACACTGGTCTCCTTGCTATTCCTCAGACAAGACACTTCATCTCTAGACTCCAGGTTTTTCACTGACTGTCCCCTATGCCTGGACTCTCATCTCCATCTCCTCCATCTTCAGCAAGAAGCCTTTTTGGATCCCCCTTCATGATAGTGCCTTCTAAGATTGTCTCCACAATATCCTGTATATAGATTGATTGTACATATTCACAAGTGTGTCCCCATTAGACTGTGAGCTCCTGGAGCAGGTCCTGTTTTGCCTTTCCCTGTATCCCTCAGTTCTTAGCACAGTACCTGGCACACAGTAGGTACTTAATACTAATTGACTGATTTATCTTTTAACTTTCACCAGGCTCACACCTGCTCCATATTTATTCTTGAAAAGGTAAAGATTTCTTCATTCCTAAAGGTCTTCAATACAGTTGACTTCAATACTTCAAAATGACTCCAGATTACATCAGTATTCCAAGAAGACCCCAAGCTTGCAAGCCTTCTGTCTGTTTAGGAAATTATTCCATAGAGTTGACATCACCCAGTGCCCAGAGCAAGTGGCTTATCCTTCTGGGCATCTGCCCTGAACTTCGAAGCCAGGAGTGCTCCATGGATGGAGCTCAAATATTCTATGATGTGGGTGCAAAGGACCAGCTGAGAGAGGGCCTGTCTCTCCCTCTTTAGTTCATCTGCATAGGTGAGGCAAATGTCTCCAAGGTCCTTTAGTTAGTCCTTTTACAACACTGAATTTGGGTCATGTATGGGTTTGAGTTGTAGGAGGAAAAAGGACTGGATTTGGAATAAAGAAGGCCTATGCTAGAATCCTATGAACATAGAACTTTAGACCCAGGAAGAATATGAGAAGCAAGTATAGTCTCACTCTCTGATGTGACAGATGGGGAAACTAGGACCAAGAAGAATGGAAATGACTTGCCCAAGGTCACATAGCTAGTGACAGAAGCATGGTGTAGAATTTAAATAGCTCCAACTAGAGAAGTAATTTACCCAAGGTTACACAGGTAGTAAGTGACAAAGCCAGGAACTGAATCCAGATCATCTGAATCCAAATTCCATGCTCTTTTTCACTCTGCCATAATGTCTCTCCTTGGTTTGCCTTCATGATTTTCAGTAGAGAGCTAGGCTCTTCCCAAGCAGAAATAAGCTTTACAGGTTTAAGACATTTCATTCACTCAACAAATTTATTAAATGCGTGCTGTGTTCAGGGCCAGGAATATAACACAGACCTCCCTAGTGATATCTCTCTTGCTCTCAAGCAGCTTATGATCTAATAGGGGGGAAATACGGATACAAATAACTGTTAAAAGGGAAAACGATATAGAGGAAAGGCAGAGAACAGGGAAAGTGTTATGGGAAATCTGAGGCTCTGTGAGAGAGGCTTTCCAGCTTCCTGGAGAAGGTGATAGGGTCCTTGAAGGTAGGGAGGGACTTCAATAGATTGACTTGAATAGAATACGAGGACAGCAAAATTACAGAGATAGGAGAGAGCAGGACAAGAAGGGGGGGGAAGAAGAAAGAACAGGAGAGGAGAAGAGAAAGGGGAGAGGGATAGGAAGAGGGGGAGTGGGATGGGGAGAGAGTGGAGGGAGTGAAGGGGGGAAAGGAAAGAGGAGGGGGGAAAGTGGGAGGGGAAGGACAGAGAGTGAGAGAGGGAGAGTGAGGGGGAGGGGAGAAAAGCCTGGGGCGCGAGCCGGTCGCTCTTGCGCATGCGCCACGTCTTGGCACTGCTCTCAGAGCGCGGCAGCTAAGAGAGAAAGAGGTGATCTGGGTCTCGAGAGGCGGCGACCCCTTTGCTCCTATCGCCTCAGAGCCTCGAGCAAGCATCAGGGAAAGAAGGTAGGGGTAAGGAGAGGCAGAGCGAGGCCAAGAGGCGATGACAGCTGAGAGGCGGGATCTTGAGGAGATGAAACCCACCCAGTCACGGCAGCGCCGGGGCTTTACCTCAGAGATCTTGGAGGACTCCCGGTCTCCGGTTTTAAGGGCCGAGCAGGCCAGTCTTCTTCCTCCTCCTCCTGTCAAGCAGCGCCCCGCCCCGTCCCGTTCCAAGCCCCGCCCCCTCCCCTTGGGTTCGAACGCCGGCTCAGTCACTAACTCTAAGTGGAAGTTGGACGACGTCACATCACAGCTCACCTGCTAGGGAGAGGGCGGGGCCCCGCTCTGACTCTGTGACGTATGGATGACGTCATGCGACAGCTCACCTGCCAGGGAGAGGGCGGGGCCCCGTGCTGACTCTGTGACGTATGGTCATCTCGGCTGTGCCCTCCCTGCCCTCTACCTTCGAGTTTTCTTTCTTTTGGCTTCACCTGTGAATTCTTCTTGTTCTTTTCTTGACCCAGCTATGATCATTTGTATTCCCCAGTTCTGAGATCCATGTATTTCTATCCCCATTCGTCAGTGTTTTGGTCTAGCTATTATTATCCATCCTCTGTAGGCCTTGTGTGGGCCACGTGCCAACCCCCTTACACCTCCTCTCCATTCTTTGTGAGTTTTTTGGGGGGAAGTATTATATTACTATTTTTAATTTTTTTAATTAGTAAAAATGTGTCCCCCCCATTTCTCTGTATTAAATTTAATGGTTCTTTGATCAGTGTTTTAACACCTATTAATTCTCCAATTCTGTAATCCATATCTATGTCCCATCTCTCTCTCCTTTTTTCTTGATTAACAACTTGAGAAAGCCATCTACAATAGGTGCTTCTGCTTCCTGTCATTCTCTTCTTAACTCTCTATATAATCTGGCTTTTGAGCAACTGAAATTGGTCTCTCAGAAGTTATCAGTGATCTCTTAATGGCCTTTGCTCAATCCTCATCTTTCTTGACCTCTCTGCAGCCTTTGACATTGGATAACCTGTTTTTGAGACTCTTCTCTTTTGGTTTTTGGGACACTACTCTCTCCTGGTTCTCCTATCTAGCCCACTGCTCCTCAGTCTCCTTTGCAAGATCTTCATCCAGGTCATGCTTGTGTCCCATACAAGGCTCCATCCTGGGCCACCCTCTTTTTAACTGTGCTGTTTCATTTGCTGATCTCCTTGGCTCCCATGGATTTGATTGTCATCTCTATGCTGATGATCTTCAAATCTGCTTATCCAACTTAACCTCTTTGCTGACCTCCAGTCTTGCATCTCCAACTGCTTATTAGACATCTTTAACTAGATATACAGTAGACATTTTAAAACTCAACCTGTCCAAAACCACACTCATTATCTTTCTCCCCCAAATCCTCTCCCCTTTCAAACTTCCATATTACTGTCAAAGGCACCATCATCTTCCCAGTCTCCCACACTTATAACCTAGGTGTCATCCTCAACTCCTCATTCCCTCTCACAACCTGTATTTAATCTGGTGCCAAGTCCTGTCAATTATGCCTTCATTACATCTCTGGTATAATCCCCCTTCTCTGACATTGTCACCACTCTAATACCGGCACTCATCAACTCACACCTGAAGTACTGCAGTAGCCTGCTGGTTGATCTGCCTGCCACAAGTCTCTCCCCACTGTAGTCCATCCCTCACTCAGCTGCCAGCCAAAGTGATTTTCCTAAAGTACAGGGCTAACCATGTTATATACCCTCCCCTCCCCACCATTCAATAAACTCCAGTGGTTCTCTATTGCTTCCAGGATCAAATATAACATCCTTTGTGCTATTCAAAGCCTCCCTCCACACATCTTTCCAGTGTTCTTATACCTAGTCCCCCACCTGCTCTCCAATTCAGTGGCACTGGCCTCCTTGCTGCTCTTCCTTGAACAAGACACTCCATCTCCTAACTCTGGCCATTTTCAGTAGGCTGTCCTCTATGCCAAAACTGCTCTCCCTTCTCATCTTCACCTCCTGGCTTCCTTAAAGTCCCAGCTAAAATTCCACTTTCTACAGGAAGCCTTTCCTAATCCTTCTTAATTCTAGTGCCTCCCCTCTGTTGATTATTTCCTATTTATCCTGTAATTAGCTTGTTTGTACATAATTATTTGCATATTGTCTCCCCCATTAGATTGTGAGCTCTTTCAGGGCAAGGATTGCCTTTTACCTTTCTTTGCACCCCCCAGCATTTATTACAATGCCTGTCACATAATAAGGTGCTTCATAAATGTTTATTGACTGACTGACTGACCATCCATTCCCCAGGTCTGTGGTCCCTATATTACCATTCAGTCCCCAAGTCTGAGATATTACCATTCCCAAGAAAACTAAAATAATATTAGAAGCTATTTCCTACAAATTCAGTTAAATTTGCCATTCATTTATTAAGCTCCTACTGTGTACCAGGCAGTGTTCTAATGGCAAGGAGTACAATTAAAAAAAACTATATAGTCTTTGCTCTCAATGAGCTCATGCTTTATAGGGGGGAGCAGCAGCAGGGAGAAATTGGTAGCATGCTATCAGAAAAATTACACCTAAATAATTTGAAATCACAAAATGCCTTAAAAAAAGTGACTGATAGTTTTGCATATGAGTTCCACATGAAAATGTAAAAGATCTTTAAAATAGTCAATAAAGAAAAGTAAAGTCTGAATTTAGTTCCAAAATGTTAGAAGGACAGGCTCTTCAATGTTTCAGGGCTCAATGCTATCACAACAATGTTGTCTGCAAAGAGGAGCATCTTGAAGACCTTACCATCTATAGAGAATCCCTCTGACTTAGAATCAGAGGTGGACGTCATCCTTGATTAAGACAAACACCTGGGCAAGCATACATTTTCCTGTTTTATACCTGACTTGATATTAATAATTGGAGGGTCAACAGAGTTTTCCACTCAAAAATTATAGAATCAGATTTAGAGCTGGAAGAGATCTTAGCGTCCATAAAGTCAAATCCTTTCAATTTACAGATGAGGAAACTGAGGCCCAGAGAGGTTAAATGTCTTTCCCAAGTTCACATATTTAATAATAATATTTAATACCTAAATAAGAGGTAGAACATGGATTCAAACCTAGACTCTCTAACTACAAACCCAGTGCTCTGTACCATTTTTCAAGGTATCTCATATGATTTTGACATGTATATGGAACATACTTTTTTGGAGAGGAGCCTTAAGGCAGCATTTCGTTGTAATAAATTAAATGCTTTTTTTATGCTGAACAAACAGCACATTAAGATCTTATATTTTCTATGCCTGTCAATTCTGTGACTATAAAGATATGGTCTTCTAGAGAATATGAAATCAATCAGCAGCAATCATGATGTATTTATTAAGTGCTTACTATGTGTTAGGCACTGTATTACATGCTGGGTATTCAAGTACAAAGAATGAAACAATCCTTACTCATAATGGGCTTCCATTCTAGTGAGAAAGACAAGGCATACATATAAAATTGCGAACAGCATAAATGTGTTTATATGTACATATATCATATAGACACACATAAATACACAAAGTAGTTAAATACAAGATAATTGGAGAGAGCATAAGCAATTGGAGGAATCAGAAAAGCCTTTATGCATAAAATGGTGTCTGAGTTGAATCTTAAAGAAAGAGAGGAACTCAGGCAGAGGTAAAGGGAGATTGCATTCAAAGTATGGAGGACATCCAGTGTGAAGGCACAGAGATGAAGGATGGAGTATCCTGAATGAGGAATAGAGAGAGAAGTTCAGCTTGGCTGGACCACAAAGTGCTGGAGGGGGAATAATGTCCAGTGAGACTAGAAAGGTAAGTTGGGGTCAGGTTATATTGGGCTTTAAAAGCTAAACAAAAGAATTTATATTTTATTCAAGAGGTAATAGGAAGCCATTGGAGTTGGTTGAGGAGTCATGGTCAGATCTACTCCTAAGGAAAATTACTTTGGCAGCAGTCTGGAATGGACTTGGATTGGTGAGAGATTTGAGGCAAGGAAATTAATTAGGAAGCTGTTGCAATAATCTAAGCAAGAGGTTATGAAGAGCTGAACTAAGATGATAGCTGTGTGAGTGGAGAAAAAGTATTTGATGTAAGAGGTGTTGTGAAGGTAGAAACAGCAAAATAGTCAACTAAAGAACTCATAGGATGAGAAGTCGAAGATAATGTCAATAAACCTTGGGAAGATGGTGGTGCCTTTTACAGAAATTTGAACATTTGGAAGAGGGAATAGTTTAGTGGGAAATGTTTACGAGTCCAGCTTTTGACAAAGTGAGCTTAAAGTGCCTCTAGGACATCCTGTTTGAAATGTCAAGGGGACAATTGGTGGTGTAGGCTTAAAGCTCAGGGGGAAAATGAGGGCTGGATATATAGATCTGAGAGACAACTTCATAGAGATGGTAGTTAAATCCATGAAAGCTGATGAGGTTGCTTAGAGAGTATAACATAGAGGTTCTTTACCTGGAGTCCATGAAATTTTTTTAAAAAATATTTTGATATCTGTATTTCAATATAATTGGTTTCCTTTGTAATCCTACATATTTTATTTTATGCATTTAAAAACATTATTTTGAAAAGGGGTTCATAAGTTTCACCAGACTGCCAAATGGGTACTTGAGACCCTAATATAGAGGGATAAGATAAGACAAATCCTCAGAAAAAATCCTTGAGGAACACTCACATTTAGGGATTGTGATATGGGTGATGAACCAACAAAGGAGACCGAGAAGGACAGGTCAGACAAAGAGGAGGAGAATCAAAAGATAGCAGTGTCACAAAAATGCAGAGAGGAAAGAGTATCCAAGGTAATCACAACGTCAAATGCAGCAGATAGGCTGAGAAGGATTAGGACTGAGAAAAACCAGTGAAATCTGGTAAACTAACATCATTTCTGACTTTGGAGAGAGACATTTCAGATGAGTGATGAGACAAAGTCAAAATGCAAAGGGTGAAGGAATGAGTGAGAAGAGAGGAAGTTGAGGCAGTGAGTAGAGACAACTTTTTCAAAGAGTTTGACTGTGAAAGTGAGGGAAAAATAGGATGATAGTTTGAGGAGACTGCAAGGTCAAATAAGGGTGGTTTTTTTCTGTCTTTTTAAGAATAGAGATTTGGAGATGTTTGAAGTCAGCAAGAAAGGAACCAGTTGATAGGGGGGTGATAGCAGATATAGTCTGCTAAAGAAGACAAAAGGGTAAGAGATCAAGTGTACAAGTAGAGAGTTTGGTCTTGGCAAGGAGAGGGATCACCTCTTTATCAGCCTGGGAGAAAGGAGGAGAGAGTGGGAGATGATATTAAGGGGTTTTGAGATGAAGAGAATGGGATAATGTTTAATGGCCTCAATTTTTTCAGTAAAATAAGAGGCAAGGTTTTCAGTTGAAGTGGGGGGAGGGGAGATGTGGGAGGCTCAAGGAGGTAAGAGAAGATTTGGAATAACTTTTATGGAGAGTGAGATTGGGAATCAATAAGAAATTCAAAGGACTGCCTTGCTATTGTGAGAGCTCAGTAGAGGTTGAATAACATGAACGTGTAATGCACAATCAGCTTGTTAGTAGGAGCAGAAAAGAAGCATGATAGGCACAATCTAGGGAAGAGGTTTTAGAAGAATGGTAATAGGACTAGGGGCCAAAGGATTCAAGAAGAGAGGATGGTTGAAATAGCTAACTAGTGGGGTGAGGTTAGAGGAGATTAATGTTATAGGTAATGTCCAGAGAAAATTCTGAGGGGTGGAGGGAATGGAAGTCTTAATGAAGGTCAGAACCTAACTGTTACCATCTTATATTTTCATCAAGGATGTCCCCGGTGCAATTTGTATGCAAATTTTTCATTTCAGACCTATGAATTCATTGGTGTAGGAAACTGCCATTAAGGAAATTCCTTCTGCTAATGAACTCCCTCTGCCAATGCAGATTGGTAACTTCTGCAATTTAAGGTCATTGAGAATTGTCTGGGGGCATTAAGAGACTTGCCTAATATCACACAACTTGCCCAGTATCCCACAGACTATATGCAGGGGAGTGGGTTGGATAGGGAGGGGAATGGAAGAGGTGAGACTTGAACTCAGTTCTTCCTGACCCTGAAGTGTCCTCCCTCTCTACTGTGCCATACATAGTGCCTGTCCTAATAATTTTTTTCATGAAATTTTTGTAGGGATGGTAAATTAGGCATATGAGCCCAGAGTTTTTTAATATTCTCAGCTACCTTTCTTTAACAATAAAATCAGATTTTTTTCCAAAACAAAACCTATATTTAAAAATGTTCTTCTAACAATGCTATAGGGTTGATAGTCATGAAATACAACATTCTCTGAAGAATTAAAGTTGAAGGTCACTCGGAACACAATGGAGAGGCGTATATGGTAGGCATGTCTGTTACAATTGGTTGCTAACCAAGAATTGCACAAGAAAAATGGTGTAGAGGCTCTCAGTCAGAGAGCTGTAGACCAGAAGAGAAGGTGGACTGCTCATTTGGAAGAGTGAGGGGTAACCAACAGACAGCCTGTGTGCTCCATTGGTAAATGTACAATGTCAAGAAACTAGAGAAAGGTCATCAACATGTTAGATGAATACTTTGTGAACGTTTTATGGAAGCACATTGGCCAAGCCTCACAAATTGAGAAGACATGGATAGGTCGTAATGTACTATGTTTAAAGCTACACCTGCATCTGTGATATCATTGATATACTTTGCCTCTTATCTCCTTTAGTATAGAAAGAAAAAATGCCATTGTGGGATACAGTTAAGATTATACATGTTGTTATCTTAATACATATATCTTAGTCAGTAATTTAACTACTCTAAAAACTAACCAAACTATACACTATAACCTCTCTTCAATTTTGCTTCAGCAATATTTCCCAGAATAACAGACATAATATGTTGGAGTGCATACAAATGCATTATGTCTTTGCTTTAAGTGAACGATACCCTTTGTGTTAAGCCATTTTAATTTACTTCTCATTTTCCTTCCTCGTTTTATCCTGATTTCTTCCCTTTCATTTCTAGCTTTCTTCCTCTCCTCTTTTCCACTCTCTGACTCTTTCCTTTTTTCTTCACTTGAAAAACAAATTTTCTGTTTAACAAGTCAGAGCAACAATTCAATTCATTTTGTCATGTTATAAAAGATCATTGGTTCACCTAAGCAGACAGACATCCTGTTTGCCAGTATCAGAAGTTTCTGATTTAGTGTGGACACTTGTTATGTCTTCTATCTCATGTTCCTTTCTTGAACTTTTTTTCTTGTATTATGTTGTTTGTTCTCTTTTCCAGCCCTTTTCTTGTCTTTCTCCTTTTTTCAAACTTGATCCTTTTTCTAAAAAGATATATGTCAACATTGTGTTTACAATTCTAAAATGAAAATTCTGGTTCTGCTTATAATGTCAATATAATTCTGTATTCTACTTAAGACCCAGATATTCTAGATAAGAATTTAATTTAAGCAATATATTCAATTAGGTGGTTTTATAAATGTTGATAAGCATTTACTGAAAAAACTTCAGATTTTCTTATAGTACTTTGTTTGGATTTCTCCTTTACCCCATCACATTCTATCTTGTTTCATACTTATTTGTGTACATGTCATATATGTGTATGTACATGCCTGTAATATGTATACATACAACCTTCATGGTTTTACATGTTAATGTGTGCACAGACTTGTCATGTGTCATATACATGCATGCCACACACTTATTTGTATACAATCATATATACTTATGTACAATATCATTGATATGTCCAGACATGCCACGTATATACTTCTTTGTGTACATGTCATATACACCCTATTAGACTATAAGATCTTTGAAAGTAGGGACTGTGCTATTTTTCATCTTTGTATCTCCACTACCCAGCATAGTGCCTACATAGCAGGTCCTTAGTAAATATTTGTTGAATTGAACAATACTGTCTAAAAATGATAACTTTATATTTCCAAAAGAAAGAAACTTTCTTTAGTATAGGATGATTAGATTTTGAGCAGAAAGGGATGTTAGAAGTCATTTAGGCAAAGCCCTAAATTTTAAAGATTAGGGAAACTGAGACCCAAAAAGAAGAATTGAATTGCCCAAGATCATATTGATAGTAAGTGGAAGAGCTGAAATGTAAACCCAAATCCCTTGATTCCAAATCCAGTTGTACTAAAAGGTTTTGATCCAGTTTTAAATATCTTCTTTTATTGTTCTTTCTAGCTCATTAAATCCAACTACAAAATACAGGCAACATGTTCTATACACATTTGCTTATGAGCAAACGAGGGCCATTGGCCAAAATATGGCTTGCAGCTCATTGGGAGAAGAAGCTCACAAAAGCTCACATATTTGAATGTAATTTAGAGGCAACTATTGAAAAAATTCTATCACCAAAGGTATGTAATTGGTTAAAATGTAATCCTATTTGTGGCAACATTTGTGGGGAGGAAAGGGATTTAAAAAACAATTGGATGGGCCATGGACGTCATACCTCCTTTCTAAACTCCTATAGTACTACTTCTGTGCATTATTTGTTTTGGTACATAGTCATACACCAATGTTTCTTTATTCGACAACTGTCTATTAATCATTTACCACATTCAAAGTATTGTGCTAGGTTTTGTGTCTGGCATAATTTAACCATTTCATAGGTTCATAGATTTGCAACTAGAAAGATTATTATGAGGTCATCTAGTCCAGCCCCCTCATTTTGCAGATGAGGAGGCTGACTTGCCCAAGGACACACAGGTAGTAATAATAAATAGTGGTTGGGATTCCAACCCAGGCCTATAACTTTAAATACAGGCTTTCATCTACTACAAAACACCGCTATGTTTTCTATTTAGGTGACAATGTGTACAAGATTGGTCCCTGAGAAGAAGGGACAATATTAAACCTGTTTTAATGTTTCTGTTATAAATAATCCACTTTCCCTAGCACAATGAGTGCATGCAGTAGGCACTCACTAAATGCTTATTGAATGGATGAAATAATATTTAATAAATCTATAATTCTTATAACAATAGTGCCATATTCATGTTATAGTTTTACTTCTTTATTTTGCATTTCACTTAAGTAGTTCATTGCTTTCAATGAATATGAGAAAATTTTGAATAGTTGAAAAGGAGGCAGAGTAAAACTTAGGGAATCCATTTGGAAAGATAAGGAAATATCTGTGATCTTTAAACAGATAAAATTCTTATTGACTTTCTGATTTCTAAAGAATTTGGTTCTATATCCTAAGTTCCTTATAAACTGATACACTAAACATCTTAACTTTTTGAATTTCTTTAAAAGGTAAAAATTGCACTACGAACTTCAGGACATTTGCTTTTAGGAGTGGTTCGAATCTATCACAAGAAGGCAAAATACCTTTTAGCAGACTGCAATGAAGCTTTCATTAAAATGAAGATGACCTTTCGCCCAGGTACATGCAACTATCAGTTTGTTTTCTTTTTTTTGGTACCTTCTTGCATTTCAATTTTATTTGGAATGTTCCAGTTTGATGCACAGTATTGATTTCAAAGTAAGTGTAGTGAATTTAAAATTCCTTTTGACTGAATTTAAATTTCAAAGGCTACGGACACATGGTATCATTTTTAATTATTTTTTCCTTCCATGTTTGCAGAGAAAAGTAAAAATTCCCCTCAAAAGTTGTATCATTTCACATTTTTTTTGTTTTTAATATATCAAATAGTATTAAAACCACCAAAAGTGTATAATAACTATTCTTTTGAAAAAAACCCTAAAATACAATAAGATTGATTAAAAATAAATATTATTAGTTCTTTGAAGCAGTTTTCAAAATCTTTACAACTTTAAAGAGCTTCAACCATTTATGAAGGAGCTCCAAAATATGGTAGAGCTACAGCTGTGACAGTTATAATACCTTAAAATATAATTTAGCTACATTGTGCATTTGTCAGGTTTTCTTCTCATTCTTCATAATGTTAGCAAAAATTACCAGTGGATTTATGGTTTCATTACATATGATATATGATTGAGAGTATTTTAATTCCCACAGTATCACTGCTTACTTGACCAGCCTGAATGTTTTAAGCATGAAAAGAGCCCTGGACTTAGTTTGAGAAGACCTAGATTCCAGTCCCAGGGCTACCAATTGACTAGTTGTATGACCTTGGGCAAACTACTTAACTTCAACAAGCATCGATTTCTTCTTCTGTAAAATAAGGATAATACTTGAAATATAAGAACAAATGAGATTTTATGTGTTTACCTATATATATATATATATATATATATATATCTTAAAACACTATGTAAATGTGAATTGTTATCTTTATTTCCTTTAGGACTAGTTGATCTTCCAGAAGAGAATTTTGAAGCTGCTTACAATTCTATCACATTGCCAGAAGAATTTCATGATTTCGATACCCAGTTACCCAATGTGAAGTAAATTGTTTTTCTTATATTTCCACATCTCTAATAACATCCTATTCCAGTATTTTATCATTGCATAGACATGACTTGGGTTGTTAAAGTCTGTGCCAATTCAGTACAAACCCAAGGCACAATAAGAAACACTTTTAAAAAGGGGGGGGGGGGCAGCTAGGTTGCACAGTGGTTAGAGCACTGGCCCTGAAGTCAGGAAGACCTGAGTTCAAATCTGGCCTCAGACCAAACACTTGACACTTACTACCTGTATGACCCTGGGCAAGTCACTTAACCCCAATTGCCTTTAAAAAAAAAAAGAAAAAAAAGAAACAATTCAAGTACATGCCTAGGAGGATGAGGATGAGGACAAGGAGGAGGTATGGGGGAAGGTCTTTTGTCTAGGTACCACCTTAGCTAAGTGTGTAGTGGCCCATCACCAGAGGGTTGTTCACCAGGAGATGAATTTTTTTGGGTTCAGTAGCTCATAAAGACATTCTATTAAGGCATAGAGAAATTGTTGTCTCCATTGATAGAGGGAACACTCATACTGATGGATCATGGATGTTTTGAAATAATAAAGTATTTTTCCATATATCTTGGTGAAACAGGGTTTTAAATTTTTTTCTTACATGTTCATGTATAAACTTCCTTCAGAGAAATGGATTAAGTTTTAAAGATGATTACCAAGTAACTCATCAAACACATCTGCCAAAAGTTTGAATTTATTGTAATGACTCCAAGTACAGTGACAAAAATGCACTATATAGTCAATTTTTTCCCCAGCTGAAAACACGTTTTCTGGTTCTCTAATGAAATACAGAGGAAGGGAGGAGAGTAAAATTTTTTTTAAAAAATTGGACAGTTTTGAAGATCTTGAAATAATTTCTTATAAATTACCTTAGGAGACAGGGAAAAGGAGAAGAATGTGTAGATTTATGGCTCATAACGATTAGATATGCAACACTGGGTGAAAATGTGAAACCAAACCAATAATATAAACATGTCACATCACTGAACGCAAACACAATATTCGTGCTTGTACAATACTGAAGGGAAGTAATGACAGGGGTGGGTACAAGAAAGATACTTTGCAATGAGGTCAAGCAAAGGGGAATTTTTTTTCTAAACTTGTGAGACTTTCATTTCTCCTCAAGCTTGGTCTTAGCCTCTAGATTGTAAACACAAAATGCATGGGCAAATGTGCACTTTTGACAAGTTAGCTGTCATTCATCGATTATTTGCCAAGACAGGACAATATTTTATCAGTATATGTATCAGTGCATATCAGCTGAAAAAACATCTGTGGCTATTTCTACAGTATGTTCCTATATAGTTAACTAATAATTTATAAAATACACAGCTGAGAAAATAATATTCTTATATTTCTTGTTTTTAGAATGAAACCATATAGGGGGTGGGGTATAGGCTTTCCAACCTGGTTATAAAATCATGGTGCTTCTGTTCATGTAATAACTTGGATTTTAAACTTCTCTATAGTGCTGTTGATGTTTTTGAGCACTTTACTCTGCACCAGAGCAAAGCTGAAGACATTACACTTAGAGAAGATTTCAGTAATGATCTGCTTTTTCAAGCCGGAAGTTTTGGTGAGAGTATTTTAGAAGTTAGAATTATAAATCATAAACAAGTTTACTTATATTTGTGTGCTGAATAAACACCAAAAGGAATAATTTATCTACTCGAATCTACTTGAATCTACTTGTATCTAAATTGTGTCTTAGGTCAACCATGTCTTTCTCCTTACACAGATGCTGACTGACTTTGGCTAAAGCCTTATTTCCTCAGCCAGGAGAGCTGTAAGAGCTTCATGCTAATCTTCTAGTTTCTTATCCCATTCTACACATGATTCTTTGAACTGTTGTTTTCAAAATCTGTTTTCATCCTCTCCCATCTCCCTATTTAAGAATCGGCAGAAGCTTCCTGTTTCCTATCAAACCTAAAGCCCTTTGCTGGCCTAAAGGCCTTCCACCAATCCCATTTCTCTTTTATGTCCCAACATCTACTTTGTGTTACTGCCAAGCAAATTCACTTGCTACCCCACATATATTTCCTGCCTTCTTGCCTTTGCCTTCCTCACTTCTCTAGCAATCCACATCTTCCTTCAAAAACACATTCAAGCCAACTCCCTCCAAGAAGGCTTTCTTTTCATCTCACACCATTCTTTTTTTTTTAAATTTTTAATTTTTTTTGTTAATAAATTTATTTATTTTTAGTTTTCAATGTTTACTTCCACCAGATTTTGAGTTCCAAATTTTCACTCCATCTTGCCCTCCCCCCACCCCAAGATGGCATGCATTCTAAATACCTCTTCCCGTAGTCTGCCTTCCCTTCTATCTCTCCCCCCCTTCTCTTATCCCCTTCCCCTTCTGTTTTCCTGTAGGGCAGGATAGATTTCTGTACCCCATTTCCTGTATTTCTTATTTCCCAGTTGCATGTGAAAACATTTTTTTTAAACATGTGTTTTTAAAACTTTAGGTTCCAAATTTTCTCTCTTCCTCCCTCCCTACCCACCCTCATTGAAAAGGCGAGCAACTCAATATAGGTTATATGTGTACAGTTATGCAAAACACTTCCATAGTAAACATGCTATGTAAAACTAACTCTATTTCCCTTAATCCTATACTGCCCCCCCCATTTATTCTATTCTTTCTTTTGACCCTGTCCCTCCTCAGAAGTATTTGCTTCTGATTACCCCCTTTCCCAACCTGCCTTCCAATCACACCATTCTAATGACCACAAAGTTTTGCACTTTCTCAGTGTTTATGTAACTCATTTTGCTGTATAGTAAATCACACATTTAAACTGTTGATTTGTAAGTACTCATATTCTTCATGTATATATTCCATTCAAGAAACATCTATTAAGAATAGCTAGCATTAATATGAATGTTTAAGTAGAACCTATATCAGAATACACGCCGCAGTCTTCAGGGTTGGGGGAGAGGAGTGGGAGGGGGAAAAATTTTAAAACTCAAAATCTTATGGAAGTGAATATTAAAAGTTAAAAATAAATTAATTATAAAAAAGACTAACTAGCATTTATATAATGCTTTAAGATTTGCAAAGCACTTTATGCATGCTATCATATTTGATCCTCACACCCATCTTATGAGGTAGGTGTTATTGCTTTTGTTGTTGTTGTTATTATGATATTCTGTACCTGTTATATGAAAGGGACTCTGCCAGGCATAACATGAACAATCCTTGCCCTTCTGCAACAAGGTGTTACTGGGGACTAAGGTGGTTAGAATAAGACATGTACACAAAGAAGAATAGTACAAGGTAAGGATGATGTATATTGTGAGTTTGAAGCACAGCTCTATCATTTAACAGTGCTGGTAAACAAGGTCAACTTAATTAACCCCCTTGAGTTTCAGGTTCCTCATCTGTTAAATGGTGATAATGCTACTTATGATGCCTACCTCATAGGGTGGTTATGAGGAAAATACTTTGTAAACTCTAAAGTACTAAAGCAAGGTGAGCTATTTCCCTCAAATAGATTATAAAATTGAAGGTAGAAATCCTGTCTTTTATGTCTTTTGTATGGTTTATCCCTACTTTCCCATAACCCTAGTGATACACAGTAGGTACATATGTGGCTATACCTTGGGATAATGCTATCTTTATAGTGCCTGGATTATAAGTTACATCTAGATTATTCCCTAAAGGTAGAGCTTGGCCCAAAGTTGTTTTCCTTTTTGGGCTTAAGCCCAGTCTGAAGCTCAGCATTCTCCTAGACCCTTAGTATCTTAACTCTCACAGCCTTCACTGTCACTCCTTTTTGATGTCCTGATTCTAGAATCCACCCCTCTTCTTCTTTGGCTTCCTACCCTTTTTTCCACCTACAACCAGAACTTAGTGAATGAATATAGGAAAGATTTTTATTTATGAGAGGAGAATAAAGTTACAACTTACTTATATAGCAGAGGACAAGAATTCTCAAAGTGTTAAAAAAAAAAAAAAGAAAAGGAAGGATTCATCCACAGGACAAATCTGGTGCTTAGTAAATCTGCTTTGTTCCATCCAATCTCCCCTGCCAGTTATACGCCTCCTTTCCTAGTTCCTTACATGGATTGGACAACAATCCCTCCTGGAACCGTTCTGGCTCAGAGTGAATATAAATAGTAACTGTTTCTCTTTTGGTCAGCAACCCTGAGGGTCTTCCCCTCCCAGTTTGATTTTTTTTTTTTTATTGAAGGAACCATCCCTTGACTCACTGCTTAAATTGAATGGGTGTTGCCTCACTCAAAGTGAGAACCTGAAAAGATCTTCACTTTTTTTTTTAACTTTTTTTTTTTAATTTTTAGGCAATTGGGGTTCAGTGACTTGCTCAGGGTCACACAGCTAGAAAATGTGAAGCGTTTGCTCTGAGGCTGGATTTGAGCTCAGGTCTTCCTGACTTCAGGGTTGGTGCTGTATCCACTGCGCCACCTAGCTGCCCTTAAAAGATCTTAACTTAAAAGGACCAAGGTGTCCCACTGTATCCTGGGCCATCTCCAGTTGCCCTGATCAATATCTGGCCACTGGACCCAGATGGTTCTGGAGGAGAAAGTGAAGCACAGCCCTCCCTCACTCAAATCAAAGTCAATTGCAAGTCACTTGTAATGGTCCTCTTCAACAATGAAAGATAAACCACACAACCTAGGACTATAAAATTTCTTTTCCAAAGACCTTGGCTTTGACTCTTCCCAACTTCTTGTCTCTCAGTTTAACCAACTGGTTAATTTTTAAAAGTCATGCTAAACTCTCAGCTAATCAAAAATTACTACTGACACCTGCTGGGACCTGGCCCTCCACCTCCAACTGGGCATAGCTCCTTCCTTGGGCCAAGGAGGGTGTGGAGATACAGAACCTTAGAGTAGAATGTGGGGTGACTCTGGACTCAAGTTTGTTACTTAGGCAAATCATTCTTGTAGCCTCAGTTTCCTAGTCTATAAATAGTAGAGTTTGGACAAAATGACCTTGAAGGGCCTTTCCAGCTCTAAATCTATGAATTTATGATCACTTACCATGCAAATTAATATACACGATTTCTCATTACCAAAAATATCCATTTGTTTCATAGAATCCTATAAATACTATTGTTAAACCATGGTAGATTTTCCTCTTGGTGTCAGACAATCACAGTTGCCTGAAATCTGGTAGAAAATAAGGAAGAGGGAAACGCTTAGAAAGTACTATCAAAGACACAACCTTTACTGATTTTCTGACGCAAATTCGTCATAGTCAAGTCCCTTTGGTGTTTTCTGGGTCTAGGACCTCAGGAAGCTTAGCAATGTAATCAAAGACACAATTTGTTACCTGGCATTCTCCTCCAGGACAATACTCCTGGAATAGTCCAGAGATAATATACTCACACAAAGGGAAAAGTATCCAGCAACATCTGACCCTTGCAATTACATTGCTTTGCTATAAGATACCACTTTCCCTTTTCCTTCTGTAAATACTTTGATGTATTATATGGGAAGTATGATTACAGGTAGTTTCAAACACCGGCAGTATGAACCTTCTTTTCTCCTGCTTTTATGAGGTGGCTGCAGAAAGTCTCCAAGTAGAAGAAACACTAGTGTCCTACTTAGGGCTATTGACTCTACTACTGCCTATCCTGCCTCACAGTTTAGCTGTTTTGTTTTCTTTGCTGAGTTAGTACTTAGTTATTGATGTCTCATAAGTGCCCATGGGCAAAGTTATAATATTCATTTAGTGAGATTGGAAAATCTGCTTAGTCTTTCTTTACATATGTAATATTGTCATTTTTTTCTCAGATCCTAAGCAATGAACATTTCTTTGGGTAATAAGTTACTTTATTTAACTCTTCTTTTTCTTTACAGCAGATAAGCATTTTGTCTTAGGTAGCATAAAAGACTCAATACCTTGAGTGGCACTCCGTGTTTTAGTTTCCTGGTTAATGTCAATTGAAGTTGAATCAAATTCTTCTATTTTCATTATGGGCCTAATATACTTGCCATTATTTGTACATTTTTGAAGTTATAGGCCTATCTCAGGTTTTCTTGTCCTCATTAATCTTTACTTTAGGTGAGGAATCTGAACTACTTAGGAGACAAAGCTTCTTTGATGACAATACATTGCCACATAACAGTACGATTTTGGCTGGACACAGTTTTGCAAGTCTCCTTGAAGAAAAATCTGCATTGTATTACAGCGGAGATGGATTCGGGGATGAAGGAGCTGCATGGGATATGATTGGTATGCTTTAAAGCTAAACTGACAATAAAGTGTTTCCTTTTTAAAGGTATTTTGGCTAATAAAGTTATAGATTATGTTGAATTTTCAAAGATGCTCCTGAAACTTCCCATTCTGTCTTCCGTTACATTGGTTTCTGATGAAGACGTAATACTGCTCCTCGCCGAAGCCCTCTAGTTGTCTCCTTGATCTTATCCCTTTTCGTCCCCCTGACAGAACTCTCCCACAATCATCCCCTTTCTCCCATTTACTGGCTCCTTCTTGTGACTTACAAACTCACCCTGGTAGCAGGTTTGCTGGGTTGTAAGTATTTGTTATCTTATCTGTTGTGTTTGTAGGTTGCAGGAAAGGAGACAGTAAATTGGGAAGAATTGAAGGATTCTCTTTCCGTTTCTAAAAATTTCTCACTCCATCCTATGACCCTCTCAGTCTATCGTCATTTATCTCCCTTTAGTAGCCAGACTCCTAAAAAAAAAGTTTTCTGTTTGTTCCATTTCCACTTCCCTTTTCTCTTCTTAGTTATTTTCAATCTAGTTTCTGACTCCATCACTCGACCATAACGACTGTCTCCTAAAAATCTTTTAATTGCCAGATACAAGGGCCTTTTCTCAGTATTCACCTTTCTTTCCATAATATTTGACATTACTGAACACCCTCTTCATCTGGACACTCTCTGTCTAGGTGTTTTTTTTGTTTTTTGTTTTTTTGCTCTCTCTTAGTTCTTCTACCTGTCTGGCTATTCCTCAGTTTCGTTTGTCTAATCATATTATGTGCTTTATTCTCTAACTGTGAGTAACCCCTAAGGCTCTTCCATGCACCCTCTTCTCTGACTTGGTGATCTCATTGGCTCCAGTGGATAAAGTTATTTTCTCTATGCAAGTGACTCCCACATCTACATATCCAAGCCTCCTCCTCCTTTAAGGTACAGCTCAGATACCATCTACTTGGAGCCTTTCCTAATTCCCTCAAATGGCTAATATTCTCCCTCTCAGACTACCTTATATTTAATTAACTAATTGGTATATATTTGAATTTTTTAATTTTATATTTATTCTATATATATGTATATAAACATATATGTAGACATACATCCACACATGTATACTTCTTGTTTCCCCATCAGAATGTAAGTGCCTTGTGAGTAGGAATTGCTTCATTCTTTGTACTTGTATCCCCAGCACCTAGAACAGTGCCTGCCACGTAGTAGGTGACATAGATTGCCACATATATCTGCTACATAGATTGATTGATTGAGTAATGAAACATAAGTCTGGAAGGATTAGCTGGAACCAATTTGTGCAAAACTGAGGATTTTGCATTTTATCTCAGAGGCTGTCAGGAGCCACTGAAGATTCTTAAACAGAGACATGGCATAGACCTATACTTCAGGAATATTATTTTGTAGGCTTATGGAGGATCGATTGAATTTGAGACACACTGGAAGCTGAGAGATCAATCAGGAAGGTACTGAGATAATGCAGATGACTGTGCTACCATCACTATACCATACTACCTCTGTCACTCAGCATACCTAAAGAATCTTTCTTAACTCTTTCCACCTCTAATAATTCTGTGACATGAACCTTGTGAACAGTGTTTATTATAGCAGAGCTGAAGTTTATTTAGTTGTTCAGTAAACATTTCTTGAGATGGAAACTTTCGGAAAATAGATTTTGTCCTAAAAACAAGTAGAGACTAACTGAGCAGCTAGGTAGCACAATGGATAGAATGTTGGGCCTGGAGACAGGAAGACTCATCTTCATGAGCTCAAATCCAGCCTCAGACACTTGCGAGCTGTGTGATGCTGGGCAAGTCACTTAACCCTATTTGCCTTAGTTTCCTTATCTGTAAAATGAGCTGGAGAAGGAAATGGCAAAATACTCCAATATCTTTGACAAGAAAACTCCAAATGGGGTCATGAAGAGTTAGACATGAGTGAACAACAACAACAAAGGAGTTCTAAAAGGCAGAGGTGAGGAAGAAGTATATTCTGGGCATTGGATGACAGTCTGTTTAAAGGCCTAGAGATGGGAGATGGAGTGTCGTGTATGAAAAATTGCAACAAGGCTAGTTTGGCTGACTCAAAGGGCTCAAAGGGGAGTATTGTGTAATAAATATGGAAAGATAGAATGGAGCCAGGTCATGAAGAGTTCTAAACACCAAAGACAATGGTTTGTATTTGAACCCAGAGATCTTAGGGATTCATTAGAGTTTATTGAGTTCATTGAGAAGGGGAATGACATGTTCAGACCTTTGCTTTAGAAATATTTAAGAGTCTTTTCATCTTTCTAGTCCCATTTCCTTTTTTATAAAATGAAGGGGTTGGACTAGCTGATTTCTGAAATTCTTTCCAGCTCTATGTGTGATGAACCTGTTATTAGCCCCTCTAAGTCTCAGTTTTATCATCTATAAAATGGAAAACATGACTTGTATTGTCTACCCTGCAAAGCTTTTGTAATGAAAAAAATTTCAAAAATTATAAATCAACATAAATTTGAGGTTTTTGTAATTAGAGAGATGCTGTATGAGATCACAGAATGTGTATATACCAGACAAAGGTTACTAGTTTTCCAAAAATTAGAATTTGATAAAACACATTTAATACTAAAATTCTATTGGATATAGTTTAATCTTGTTTTGGATAGTAATATAGATATGCACAATTGCCAGTAAATATAGAATTTAAGTTGATGAAATGTCAAATAATATTAGGAATAGTTTGCTGAACTACAATATTAACTATGGTAAAATAAAATTTATTAGCATCACAATTGGCCTAAATCTGATTAAATTTGATTATACGTCATACAGGTTTAGTTTTATAAATGATATAAAACCAGTGATACAAGTGACATAAAACTAAATCGGCGAAATGTCGAAATTATGTCCAACATACTTTATTCAACTTTTATTTTCACGAGTATACTTTTTAAACTTTCCATAATAAAATTACATATTATATTTTTAAGATAATCTGTTACAAGATGACCACAATATCCTGTTGGAAGACTTCAATTTGGACAAAGAAATTTCTTTGCCTCCTCAGCCTCTTGAGTCGCCTGAGTCAATAATTGGTCAGTTCATATTTGCCTTTATGTACTTCCTGAAAAAATGAACATTCAAATTAAGTATCAGAAGCACTAAGTTTATATGGTACTATAATATAGAAAGAGATAATAGGAACAAGGGGCCGGGTTAAGTGAGGTCAGAATACCTTCAAGTACTAGGGTTCTAGGAAATTAGGGTGGTGGTTTGAGTTCTGAGATGGTACAACACTGAAGTCTTGCTGCCTGGGAAAAGGAGTGACTACACAAGATTAGTTATGAAAGCACATTTAGATGATTTGCTAAAGTGCTATGCTTTTGAAATTACTTGTGTTGACCTACTTGGATACTTCAGGGATCTATGATTTATCAGCATGGATAGAATTTTAGATTGCAGCTCCTCTACACATTAACAGATGATCTTTATGAGTTTCCAGGGCTGAAAAGTATTTTTGGACTAAGTGATAAAATACATATTATATGTAAGTATGCATATATGCATACAGTTTATAATAGTGTTTTAGAATGTAACTGCATAGTTACTTAATTATTAGTATTTTCCCCTTTGAAATGAGTATAGACTTAACTCACATAACAATTTTTCACTTCTTTAATGAGCCTATAAGTAGTACAGGTATGATTAACTCCAATTCTGACTCTTCTCACTTTTTGATATTAAATTTGCTTTTGACCCTGGGATAGAAATTTGGACAGGAGGGAAGTTATACATGAATATATAATTATAGTTCCTTATGGATCCATAATTATTAGTGAATAATTTATAGTATGTGTCTACTGTTTTTAACTTACATATAAGGTTACTATTCAATTTAGTTCCTGTATTATCCTATAATTTGCAACACTATTTGTGATAGATTTGTTTTCATGGTACTATCATTATGTGTTCAATAGAAGAAACAAGCAATTCTGAGTCTATATATCCACCTGACAGTCAGCAAATGAATGGAACTGTGTTAATGACAAATGAAGAAGAGGAACTTACCCTTGATCCAATTGATCCTAGAGGTCAGAGTTGTTTTTGGTTTTTGTTTCTTGAATATAAAGGGATTAAAACTTAGAACATAATCATATCTGGAATACTGTGGACTATGATAATGTGTTTGAACACCACGTGAAGTATGGCACGGGGTCAGTACAATAACAGGATTTATAATACAGTAGGGGTGTAATGAAAGAACCATGAACAATGCATCCATTATATTCAGCACTTATTAAACTCTATAGCCAGTTTGGTGGTGTATAAAATTTAAAGGTGGCTCTTTGATGAAATCTTTGGAAAAGATCTATAAGGAAATGCTCAAGACTAAGGTGAAAGACTTTAGACTCCCTCACCCTAAAGCAAAAGCTTGGAGTGGAAGAAACAAAATGACAATGATAATCTTCAAATCTATGTAGGAATTTGGTGGAGGGGTGGTGACTCATCTCCAGGTATAACAGAATAAGAGAAAATAGGCTTAGATTGTTGGTGAGAGATAACAAATAAAACAAAGGCCTCTAGTGAGGCCTATCAGATGCTAGAATGAATTGTAAAGAAAAGTTGTGGAATTCCTTTCTCTAAAGAGCTTTAAAAGTTAGATTGGTATTCTATTTGGGAGATAGTTTGGGTGGGGAACCTGTGGGCTTGAGGCCTTTAACTGGGGCCCCACTTGAGGACCTAGAGGACCACCTGTGGCCTAGAGACCACCAGTTCCCCATCCCTGGTTTAGACATTTCTGCCTGAACCATTGTTTCCTAAACTCTTCCATAAAGTACTGGTGTTCTATGAAAAATTATTAATGTGAGTTCTGTGATAGAATTATAGTATATATATAAAAAATACTTAATACATGTGACAATTTTTCTGAATGAAAAAGTCTATTTTGTTCCAAAATTTCTCTGACCCCTATTATCCCAGTGGCCTTTCTATGCCTCCCCAATTCCCTGGATTAGCATTTATGAGTTCCATCAAATGCCAAAATGATCTGTAGCCAAATTAATTTGAGAACTGCTGGTACAGAAGTGACAAAATGAACTAGATAATATGTAGGCTCTGGAAATTTCTTCCACTTCCAGGAGTTTGTTACAAAAGTAAGCAATATTGTCCCTCTCCCCCCTGGCATCCTTCTGTTACTCACAACTATAATTTATGAGAGTAGCCACCATATGTCCCATGGTTGGGACCAGAAGCAACTCTGTGTGTGTGTGTGTGTGTGTGTGTGTGTCTGTCTGTCTATCTGTCTGTCTCTGGTGTGTGCTCCCACTGATGCTCTGAAGAACTTTTGAAAGATACTTGTCAAAGTAAATTATTTAAGGACTACTGGCACTAAGTGAATCTCCACCTGAACTGGACAGGAAGTCAAGAGGAGGACACGGGTGGCATTTCCTCCTCCATGAAATTCTGCAGGACGCATTATTGTACTCTTGAGACCCAGGAAAGGAAAAATCCAGCATAATATATTCTGTTGCTATGAAATCCCTCAGAGACCATTATAATAAGGAGCTTAACTAGTCAAATTTGTGGATATTTCTTAGATATTGCACGGGGAAGGAAAAGCAAACGTAAGAAGAAGGTGCTTATTGATCCAGTGAAGGAGATCAGCAGCAACACCATGTATAAACAGCTTAGTAACTTCATGGACACACTGACTGTGTTGGAACTTGCACCCCCTACTAGACGTTTGATGATGTGGAAGGAGAAAGGAGGAGTAGATACACTTCTGACAAGTGCTACCCAGTTTCTGATTAATCCTGAGCTTAAAATGGTAAACATATCTGTCTTTTTATACTAATATAACATTTATATTATATATCATTAACAGAGCTGTTTCACATCCTCTTTTAAAATTTTACAGTTTGAATAAATAGAATTAAAATAATTAAGAGACCAGCCTAGATGCATAGTTCATTGGGTGGAAAAAAAACCACCTTGTCTTGCAGTAAGAAAACTTGGGTTCAAGTCCTATCTCCCCTATCTGTGTGACTTCCTGTTAATTGCTTATTGTCTCTGAGTCTCAGTTTTTATTATTTGTCAAACATGGATCATATAATCATAGTTTTAGAACTAGAAGGGAACTTTGAAAGTCATTTTACAAATGAGGAGCAGAAGTCCAGAGAAATTAAGTGAATGACTTGCCCAAGGGCACATTGATAATAAGTATCAGAGCCATGATTCGAATGTGGATCCTTGGACTCCAAATCCAGCCCTCTTTCCACTATACCATGCTGTTTTTCTTCCTCCTCTCTTATAGGGTTGTCATGTGAATCAAGGAAAATACTAGATGAAATGTACATTGTAAATGGCCAAATGCTATAAGTGTTCAATATGCATTATGTGTTACATTACTATTATACCTTGTCACTTCTGTGTATGTTTATATGTTATTGGTTTATTTTATGGCATAATTATCTGTGTTTTGTTGATTTACTTAACTTACAAAAATTCACGAAAATAAATGTGTTTTCACAGTTGTTTAGAAAATGCTTTCAGTCAACTGGCTTTAAACGTAGAAGAAAAACTTTATGGACGGGATCTGAAATGGAAGAAGCAAGAAACAGTGACCTGCTAGGTAAGACTTCTAATCCACAGAGACTTCTTTTACATTACACACAGGTGTCCTTTTGGAGTATAAATGTTGATGGCTAACCTGATTCCAAACGCACTCGTGTTCAAAGTCAGCCTCCAGAAAAATTTTTGAAGTTAAGGAAATTGCTACATTGACATTCCATTTTCTTGTCTGTTTGGTGTAATTTTGATTAAAGAGATTTTGTTCATAAGAAGCATTTATGTAAGAGCTATGGCTAAAATTTGGGTTTTGATGCCCCGACGAAGGAAGTTAGCCCTCCAAGATTACATACTAATCGAGTGACAAATACAATTTCATTATTAGCTGGATTGTCATTCCATATAAATTTTTTTGTCATTTTCTCCAATTATATAATCATACTGTTAGTATTTTGATCAGTATAATATTAAATTTATAGATTAATTCAGGAAATATTGATATTGAAAAAATTATTAAGCACCTACTATATTCAAGGCACTGTGCAAGGTTCTGGGACTATAAAGATGAAAAACAAAATAGTTCCTATCCTCAAGGAATTCATATTTTATTTGGGGGGACAGGAATACAACAAGTACACAGATAGGCTAGTACAAAATAATTTCAAGAAGGAGAGAGCATTCACAACTGGGAGGATCAGTAAAGGTCTCATATGAGAAATGGCAACTGAGCTGTCATCAGAAGCTAGAGAGTATGAGAGGTGGAGGTGAGAAGGGAGTACATATTAGACCTTTTGTACAAAGGCATGGATGCAAGCAATACTAGCAGTCTGGTTGGGATCAGAGAGTACACGAAGGAGAGTATGGACTGAAAATAATGATAATAATAGCTAGCATTTGTATAGCATTTTAAGGATTGAAAAATGCTTCACAAATACTATCTCACTTTATCCTCACAACAACCCTGGGAGGTGGGTACTATTATTATCCTCGTTTTACAGATGAGGGAACTGAGGCACAGAGAATCTAAGTGACTTTCCCAAGGGCACACAACTAATATGTGTCTAAGGCTGGATTTGAACTCAGGTCTTCCTAACTTATTGACTTCAGCCAAGTCTAGCATTCTATCCAATGTGCCAATGGAAAGGTAGGTAAGAGATTGATTAGAGAAGCCTTTAAATACTAAACTGAGGATTTCACATTTTATATTAGAAGAGTGATGTGGTCAGAGGTATTTTTTCCTTTGAGTCTCTGCTTGCATTTGTTCTAGTTATTCTTATCTTTTGGGAGATTCTCTAAATTTGCATTAATTTTGGTATTGGTCAATGACTTTTCTGATTCCCTTATTTGTCTAGCTTTAGTTCCTAAATTGGGGCTTTGTTAAAGGTCCAAGCTATACCCCCTGATGTATTTTTTTGGGTGAGGATTGTTGGCCTTAGTCTCATTCTGGGTCCCCTGGGTTCTTCTATGCTGACTTCCACCTCCCAGGGTTACACTCAACCAGGATCTTTAAGGTTCAGAGAGTTGTAACTTCAAGGCCCTCTATGGCATATCAGGAGAGAATGCTAGGCACCTAGAAGCCCTTGATGCCTGAGCTGATCGCTTTTGCTCCCTCACGGTGTGCACCCAAACCACCCTGGAGCTTACTTAAAGAATCCTGCCATTCCTGCTCCCTCTGGACCGAGAACCCTGAAGACTGCAAGTATCTCTGGACCTTTTCTAGTCACACTGGTAAAGTATAGGTTTGTTTGCTAGTACTAGCACTAGCTTTTGTAGTAGCCCCATTTTCTCTTGCTCGTGGGCTGCTGACTTTGTGAATTTCTGGAGCAAAAGAAGTCACATACTGTAGTTTATCATTGGAGTTCTTGATCATTATTTAGTCTTGTACAATTTTAGTGTTTGCTGGTGTAAGTGTGGGGGAATTGGGCAGCTTGCTACCATTCAGGCAACAATCTTGACCAGAAATCCATTGCCTACTTATTAATATATTAAAATATGCTGTGATATCTAGTGGGGGGAAATAGTGCCATGAATAATTGGCTTGTGCAACATGCTGGGCATTTGGAAGTTATTGGAGAGAGATGGGAGAGTGCAAGAAGGTAAGATTATAAACATACAGATTCCATATACACACTCAACAAATGCTTGTTGATTAATTGAGTCTAAATATCCTGTAGTCTCTGTTTTCCAGTTCATCCTTTTACCTAAGTCATGTCCTTTACACATTGGATGTTGGCAATCTCTGAATATTCATATCAAACTCCCTTTCTTTATTTCTTTGTTGATTCAGGGACTTCCATGATGGAAGAGCCTTGTAACCTGAGAGAGTTAACTCATACAAATATGAGGAAAGATGTAACTGAAGATCTGCCATTGATTAAATCAGAGAGTGGCAGGCATGAAGACGCCAATGAAAATGCTGACACTGTGGTAAGTTTATGATTATTTTGGGGCAGATTTTTACATATATAGGGCAATCCTGGTGAGGAAAGTCCTACTACTAAAGCAAAACAGCAAATGTTGTACAATTTCTAGCCTAAGAGAAGTTTTCTGGAGGCACTGATAGCTTAAGTGACTTGATCAAGGTGACATAGTCAGTGATGAAAGAGATGGGGCTTGAATCCGGGCCCTCTGGACTTAGAGACTGACTCTCATATATTATCCTTCACTGCCTGACAAGTTCATTAAATAGATTTATAAAAACATGGTCCTTTATTCTAGTTTATTAAGAGTGATTTTCTCAAGACTGGGCAAAGAATTTTGTGTCTGCCTGTCATATCATATGTTTATACAGTAGTTCACCTCTCATACACTTCTAGTACATATATTGTTTTATAGGTTTTCTTCAGTAATTATTACAGCTCTGCAGGGTGAAACATGATCACTATCTGCTGAGCAATAGGTACCTCAGAGAGTAAATTACAAGGAATGCTATATCTAGTTTTGGACTGAAACAAAATTTCACTTATTATCTTTTTTTAAAAAATTTATTTATTTATTTATTTTAGGCAATTGGGGTTAAGTGACTTGCCCAGGGTCACACAGCTAGTAAGTGTGTCAAGTGTTTGGTCTAAGTCCGGATTTGAACTCAGGACCTCCTGACTTCAGGGCCTGTGCTCTATCTACTGCGCCACCTAGCTGCCCCTTGCTTATTATCTTAAATTCTTTATTTATTTAACAAATATTTATTTCATTAAGTTATTTGAAAGTTACTGTGCTAGGTACTAGGGAAGATATAAAGATAAATAGTGCACTGTCCTTATCTTTAAGGAGCTTACTTTCTAGGAGGGAAGAAATAAGGCATGTAAACAGATTTTTAAAAATCCAGATTCTCATTAGAAGGTGAGATCCTTGAAGGCAGGGACGGATTTTTGCCTTTTCTTGTATCTCCAGAGCTTAATACAATGCTAAGTACATATTAAACACTTAGTAAATGCTTATTGACTGACTGAGCAAGATTTCATGTTCAAGAAAATATCAGAGTTTTAAAAAATATATATGCCATAGAATATTCTTCTAGTTGTCATTTTATTGAACCATACGAGATCAAGTTTTTAGTTCCATTCAAAAATAAATTAACGGGGAAAGCTAGGTGGCGCAGTGGATAGAGCACCAGCCCTGGAGTCAGGAGGACCTGTGTTCAAATGTGACCTCAGACACCATATACTTACTAGCTGTGTGACTCTGGGCAAGTCACTTAATCCCAGTTGCCTCACCAAAAAAAAATAATAATAATAATGCATTTAAAGCTTTTTGCCATACTGTACTATTCTTTTTTTAAAATTCAATTTTATTTTTTTTCAGTTCCAATTTCTCTCCCTCCCCCACCCATTGCGAAAGCAAGAAAAAGAAAACTCTTTATAATTACGTATAGACATGCAAAACAAATTTCTACATTAGTGATATCCAAACAAAAGAAAGAAAGGAAAAGAAAGAGAAGAAAATATGCTTCAGTTTGCACTCTGAGTCCATCAGCTCTCTCTCTGGAGATGGATAGAATGTTACATCATGAGTCCTTTAGAATTGTGGTCGGTCATTGTGTTGATCAGAGTTACTAAGTCATTTAAATTTCATTATCTTTACAATACTACTGTTATTGTATAAATTGTTCTTTTGGTTCTGCTTGTTTTACTTTGAATCACTTCATATAAGTTTTCCCAGGATGTCGTGAAACCATCCCCTTCATCATTTCTTAGAATACAATACCATTCAAATCATCACCATAACTTGTCCAGTCATTCCCCAATTGGGCATCCCCTCAGTTTCCAATTCTTTGCCACCGCAATAAGGGCTGCAATGAAATTTTTTGTACACATGGGTGCTTTTTCTTTGATCTCTTTGGGGTATAGGCCTACTAGCATTATTGCTGGATCAAAAGGCATGCATAGTTTAGTAGCTTTTGAGACATAACTCCAATTGTTTTACAGAATGGTTAGACTAGTTTTCATTTCTACCAATAGACCAGACTATATTTTGTTAGCAACTAATAGAATTCAGTGTTTTGTGGAAAAGAATTCAATAAATAGGTATTAAGTGACTACTATGAGCAAGGTTGTATGCTGGAAATATAAAAGGAAGAAAATGATAGGTAAGAATGAGGAAGGTAAGATAGTATGCATCATTTAAAAATCATAATGTATGTGATAGTTTAAATTATTTACTGAAATAATTGATAAATGTCTTCAAGAAAATATGTTTGGCTTCTTTCTTCTATGGTAGCCATAACCTGCTCTCCCACTTCTGAGCATTCCCTCTGCTTTATTAGCTTCCCCTCCTCTTCCACCTTTTTGTCCCTTCCCAAAATAGTGGACAAGCCAACTTTATGTGGCATTATTTGTGTTGGAGGTGGGAAGGGACATTTTGATGTTGAGTTTTCAACTGTAAGCTCTGGTTTTCCCTTTCAGCTCCTACAAAAGTGAAGGATAACTTCAGATAGGCTTATTCTTATATAAGGATTTGTGTACCACATGAAAAATATATAAATCAAGTGGAAAATAAAATACTCAGAGAAATAAGAACAGAATGAAATTCATGAGTATATATCTTAAATAAGAAAATGCAGTTTCTTGGCTCTGTTTAAATGTAGCTAGAATATCTGTCTATGAAAAATCAAACAAAGTATACTAGCTTGATTCCTTAAAGAATGAAGGAAGTATTTGCAGGAAATCAAATATGTGTATAATTTTTAAAATAATCTATTGAAATGTAATTCATGTGATTAATGTATTTAATAAAATATAATTGCTTCTGTAATAACTACTAGCTAGATAACATTTGTTTTTATCTTTTTTCTCTTAGCAGGAAGCAGCTGAAATGGTTTCTTCCAGTACTGAGAAATCTTTGTCAATGAACAACCTCTTGGGAAAGGAAATCGAAAATTGCCAAATAGATTTGGAAAATGTACGTGTGATCCTGAGAAGGTTGTTAAGTAGTTTTATTTCCTAACACTTTAAGTACTCTATAGTTATTCAACACCTGTCTTTGGAGAACTCACATTACATTCATTCATTCAACAGTCATTTTATTGAGTACTTATTATTGAAGGTGCTAAGGGAGTTACAAAGACAGTAAAAGTGTAGTCCCTGCCCTCTTACAGTGCTTTACTTTACAGTACTTACTTTCATTTGGTAGGGGGGAATGAATATTACAAATATATCTAAGCCAAAAATTCTTAACTTGGGGTTCATGAACCCCAAAGGGATCCATGGATACATTTCAGGTGGCCCACAAACTTGGATGGGAAAAAAATTGCATGTTTATTTCAACATAATGGATTTCCTTTGTAATCTTATGTTTTTTTGTTTGTTTGTTTTATACATTTCAAAGCATTATTTTGAGAAGGGTGCTTAGGCTTTAACACACTACTAAAGGAGTCTGTGATGCAAAAAAGGTTAAGAATCCCTAATTTAAGCACTTGCTAACTTTAATACATAATACAATACAAAAAGGATAAGGGAAAATAGCAGGGCATTATAAGTAGGAAACTGCTTTGGGGTCAGGAAGACCTGAATTCAAGTTCTGCCTCTGACAAATGCTGGCTGAGTAATTCTGGGCAAGTCATTCAACCTCTCAGTGCTCCAGGCTACTCTCTGAGAACAGATACAAATCTACATTGGTAAAGGGAGTTTCCTCACTAGGAGTTTCCTGTACAAATAAAATCACAGATTCTATCTTTTTTTTAAAAGTTCAACAAATAATAAATAGTTGAGAGAATTATCAAGGGCTTTGCAAGGTTCAAGGAAGGAAAAATCATTCCAATTGGGTAGATTATGGAATGTTTCATGAAGGATATGACATTTGATCTGGGTCTGAAGGATGGATAAAACTTCAACAGGTAGATATGGGTAAAAGGCATGAAAAGCAGGGAAAAATTATTTAATGCATCCTTGTAACAAATCTAGAGGAATGGGTAATAGTATTCAGTTATATCCTATTTTACTAATAACCAATATATAAAAATATAAAATATATAAAATAACCAATATATAAAGATCCAGATTATAAAATATAGAGGGTATTTATTCATTTTGCACAAGGTTTCTTTGTTTTACCATCATTTGTTCTTGTTATTGTTCAGTCATTTTCAGTCATGTCCAACTCTTTGTGATCCTATTTGGGGTTTTCTTGGCAAAGATACTGGAGTGGTTTGCCATTTCCTTCTCCAGCTCATTTTACAGAAGACAAAACTAAGGCAAATAGGGTTAAGTGACTTGCCCAGGGTCACACACTAGTAAGTATCTGAGGCCAGATTTGAACTTGGGTCTTTCTGACTCCAGGCCCAGCATTCTACCCACTGCACCACCTAGCTGCCCACCTTTACCATAATAGTATTCCTTCAAATAGTATGTTGTCTTAGTGCATTTCGAATAACATTCAGCTTAAAAAAGGAAATGTAAACACAGCTTTTTCAGGAACATAACTATTATATGGAGAAAGGAAGACTTATATTTAAATTACATGAGGCCATTAAAGAAGGGAGAAGTGAAGTAGCTAAGTAGCCTAGGTCAATAGCAGAGCCAGAAATAAAACCTGGTTCACATGACTTCTGCTAGAGTTTTAGTCTAATCAGCCAAGTAATAATAGAATGTCAGAGCAGGAAGCAGCCTCAGAGAGAGAAGCAGCTGTATTCTTTAGTGAAAATACTATTTACTGACTTAAAGTCAGGAAAGACCCGAGTTTAAATTTTGCCTCTCATACTCACTAGTTATGTGACCATGGACATTCCAGCAAATCTCTAAGTTTTCCATATATGTAAAACAGGCATAGTAAAACCTATAGTATTTAACTCACAGGGTCATTGTTATTGTTATTGTTTAGTTGTTCAGTCATGTACAACTCTTCATGACCCCATGGACCATAGCACACCAGGCCTTTCTATCCTCCACTATCTCTCAAAGTCTGTCCAAGTTCATGTTCATTGTTTCCAAGATGCTATCTATGCATCTCATCCTCTGCCATCCCCATTTCCATTTGCTTTCAGTCTTTCTCAACATTAGGGTCTTTTCCAATGAGTCCCCTCTTCTCATTCTGTGGCCAAAGTATTTAAACTTCGACTTTAGTATTTGACCTTCCAGTGAATAGCCTGAATTAATTTCTTTAAGTATTGACAGATTTGACCTTCTTGCTCTCCAAGGGACTCTCAAAAGTCTTTTCCAACACCACAATTGGAAAGTGTCAGTTCTGTGGCCCTCAACTTTCCTTATAGTTTAACTTTCACAGCCATACATTGCTACTGGAAAAACCATAGCTTTGACTATACAGATCTTGGTTGACAAAGTGATGTCTCTGCTTTTTAGTATGCTTTCCAGATTTTCCATAGCTTTCCTTCCAAGGAGCAGGCATCTTTTAATTTCATGGCTGTACTTGCCATCTGCAGTGATCTTTGAACCTAAGAATATAAAATCTGATGCTATTCCATTTCTTCTCCGTCTATTTGCCAGGAAGTGATGGGACCAGTTGTCAAGATCTAAGTTGTTGTTGTGTTTTGTTTTTTTTTTAGTGGTAAACATCATGCCAGGTTTTACACTCTCCTCTTTCATTCTGATCAAGAGCCTTCTTAATTCCTCTTTACTTTCAGAGTAGTATTGTCTGAATATCTGAGATTATTGATATTTCTCCCAGCAACCTTTATTCCAACTTTCGATTCTTCCAGCATGGCATTTCACATGATGCATTCTGTGTATAAATTAAACAAATAAGGTGAGAATATACAGCCTTGTCATACTCCTTTTCCAATCTTAAACCAATCAGTTGTTCCATGTTCAATTCTAACTGTTGCTTCTTGGTCCCCATACAGGTTCCTCAGGAGACAAGTAAGATGTTGTAGTAATCCGATCTCTTTGAGGATTTGCCATATTTTCTTGTGATCCACATGGTCAAAGGCTTTAGTGTAGTCAATGAAGCAGAAGTAGATATTTTTCTCCCTTGCTTTCTCCATAATCCAACCAATGTGGGCAATTTTGTCTCTAGTTCCTCTGCCTCTTTAAAAACCAGCCTGCTCTTTTGGTAATTCTTTGTTCACATATTGCCAAAGCCTAGATTATAGAATCTTATGCATAAGCTAGGTAGCCTGTGAAATGAGAGCAATTGTTCAGAATTTGAATATTCCTTGGCATTGCCCTTTTCTAGGATTGGGACTTTCCAATCCAGTGGCCGCTGTTGTGTTTTCCAAATTTGCTGGCATATTGAGTGCAGCTGTTTAATAGCATCATCATTTAGGGTTTTAAATATCTCAGCTGGAATTCTGTCACCTCCACTAAGCTTATTGTTAGCAATGTTTCGAAGGCCCACTTGACTTCATTCTCCAGGATGTTTGGCTCTAAATCAATAACCACACCATCTTGGTTATCAGTGATGTTAAGATCTTTCTTGTGTAGTTCTTTTGTGTATTATTGCCACCTCTTCTTAATCCCTTAGTACTTTGCAAACCATAAAGGCTATAAATGTCAGCTAATATTATTTATTTAATACCCTCAATCTACAGATAAAAGAACTTAGGTCCATGTTCTTTTAGAAAATTCTACTCAAAATTTATCTTTAATTTATACTGCCCAAGTGAACATACATTCTAATGGGAGACACAGGTGTATGCACATACATATACACATATGTATATATATATATATATCTTTATGTAAATGATTCTGAGATCTATATATCTAGCTGTGTGTATATATATATTAATGTTCAGTGTTTCAGACATATCTTACTTTTTGTGACCCCATTTGGGGTTTTCTTGGCAAAGATACTGGAGTAATTGCCATTTCCTTTTCTAGTTCATTTTACAGATGAGGAAACTGAGGGTTAAGTGACTTGCCCAGGGTCACACAGCTAGTAAGTGTCTGAGGCCAGATCTGAACTCAGGAAGATGAATCTCCTATACTTCAGACCTGGTGCTCTATCCATTGTGCCACCTAGCTGCCCTCTACATCTATATCTACCTATTTATATGTGTAATATATATATATATATATATATACATACATACATATATAATATGGAGAGAAAGAGAGATGCAAAGTACATACTTTGTAGATGTAGATAACTTTAGAAGCAGATGGAAGATAACTTTAGAAGAGATGGCCTTAGTAGCTGAAGAGACTTGGAAAAGTTTGCACAAGGTGGGATTTGCTGACTCTTGAAGAAAATTAAGACGCAGAGGTGAAGAAGGAGAGCATTCCTCAAATGGGGGAGAGACAAGGAAGAGGCAGAGACAGGTGATGAAATGAACAAGGCCAGTATGACTGGACTGTAGAGTATGTGGAGTGAAGTATGAGAAGAATGGAAAGGGAGGAAAGAGCCAGGCTATAAAGAGCTTTAAATGCCAATGCCTTTTTTATTTGATCCTAGAGGTACTGAATAATAATAGTACTGAATAATAATAAAGAGGTACTGAAGTTTATTGGACAGGGATAGTTATGTGTGTTTTATGAAAATCACTTGGGCAGCTTTGTGGAAGATGGATTGGAGTAAGGAGAGACTTGAGGCAGGGACACCAGTTAGAAGGCTATTACAATTGTCCAGAAAAGAGGTGAGAGGTGAGAAGGGCCTGAAATAGGGTAACAACTGTGTGAAAGGAGAGAAGGTAACGTAAATAAAAGATGTTGAGAACATGTCAACCACAATGATTTGACAATTGTTTGGATACATGAAATGAGTAAGGGTGAGGAGTTGAAGATGACACAAAGGTTGTGAATCAGAATGACTGGGAGGATGTTAGTGCCCTCTACAGTAATAAATATGTTAGGAAGAAAGCTGCTTTTAATGGAAAAGATAATGAATTCCATTTGGGGCATGTTGAGTTTGAGATGCCTATGGAATATTCAGTTCAAAATGTGTAATAGGAAGTTGGTGATATAGAACTAGAAGTCAGGAGAAAGACTAGGGCTGGATATATAGATCTGAGAATCATCTGTATAGAGATAATAACTGAAGCCATGGGAGCTGATGAGATCACCAAGTGAGATGGGGTAGACAGAGAAGGGGACCTAGAACAGAATCTTGGAAAATACCTACAGCTAGTGGGCATGACACAGATGACGACCCAGCAAAGAAGCCTGAAAGGAGTAGTCAGATAAATAGGAGACAACCAAGAGAGAGAAGCATCACAAAAACCCAAAGAGAAGAAAATGTCCAGGAAGAGAAGGTGATTAACAGTACCAAAGGCTAAAGAGAGGTCAACAAGGATGAGCACTGAAAAGGCCATCTACTCAACCAACAATCTTTTATTCATTTATTTATTCATTTACTTTATTAAAATGTTATTTTTTTAAAAGAAAGATAGGGGCTCAGTTCTATTGTTTTCCTTTCCAAATACTTATTTTAAGAATTTTAAAACTACATGGCATATATTAGTATACAAATTTTAAGAAATTAATTAATTTCTATTAATAATAAGGCCCATTGTGGATGGCTGAATTTTGTAAGTTTTGTGAATGAGTAGCAAAAAAATTATCTTCTGAGGATGCCTCTTTGCAATCTTTGGTGAAAATTATTTGTAAATGAAAGTGATTTGTTTTTAACACAGTATAGTTTTCATTATGTATTATGTTATGTGACAGTGTACCCGAAATGATAATTTATAAAAATTATAAAAATAAAATTTCCCTTGGTGAAAAAATTTGACTGCAGAAGCAAGGGACTGAAGATATGAAATTAGGCTGTTCCTATCCACTTAAAATTGAGTGGATAATAAAAGCAGTTATCTGGATAAATCAGACCAAAGCTTCTCTTCCACCATCCAAACAAGAATCAAAAGGTTTTTTTTTGTTTGTTTGTTTGAGAGGGTGAAGGGAATTACTTGAATTATTTAAATGTTTTATTTCATTCATTCACTTTGCATACATAGGTACAATTATCTTTATGTGTGATCCTAGACCACAGACTTCAATTCAGCTGTTTTAATAACCCATTGAGATTTTCGCTCAATTGATTCAGCTGCTAAATGGCCAAATAGATTAAGTGTATAGGCTTTATTGGAGTGAACTCATCAATTCTACCAAACCTTACTCTGTTTGTCCAATGCATTTATAGACATGTTTAATGGTAAAAGTGAGCAAATGTTTCATCCATACTGAGGACAGGTTAGATGGGAATATGTTCTAGTTTTAGCAGTAGCAATTTAGTATAAATGTTATAATAAAATGATCATATTTTGGACCCATCAATTTGAAATGAGGAATGAGACATAGAATCAAGAGAATAAGTTATATTTGCAGCAAAATCTTTGCGTCTAAAGATTTTTAGTGGTATGGGAGATGTAATTGAGAATCCCTGTCTGTAAGTTGCCTTTCTTCAAATATTCATAAATATGCCAAAATTTTCTGGACCAAAAGCATCTTGGAACCTATGGAACTGAAGAAGAATTAGGAAAGTGTTCAGGGTTTCCATGCTATAGAAGAGAGGCCAATAATGTGGCTCACAAACCAAGTGAGTTTTGAGTGGCATGGCTTCTAGGTAGAATCGTGACCTAGGTAAGTTTGTCTAGCTATTTCTTCCCTCCTGGCATGCTTTCAACTAGCATTAATTTTAGGTTCCTATCTTGTACTTCTTTGGAGAGTGTCAACAATCCCTTCTAAGGTTTTAGCTGATTAAAGTTTAATGCTTAAAAGAGGCTCTTCAAAATGATAATTAAAAGGATGAACCTGTAATGGTGAAATGACAGAGAATAGGATTAATATTTTTAAACAAGGGGCAGAATATACATTCTTCTTACTCAAAATGACATCTCTGGTTTATTACCTGTCAAAGTGGTAGAGAGGCACAACGTTTTTTTTAGAGGAAGAAGAGAGCATCAGGGAACTAGCCCCATTGCTCTATTCCTCCTGACCATGAAAAACTAAACATTGGGTAGGTAGAAATGAAAAATGTTTGCTTTTAAAACAATAGTTTAGATGGGATTTTAAAATAAAGTTTTTGTTGTTGTTGTTCAGTCATGTCTGACTCTCTGTGACCCCATTTGTGGTTTTCTTGGCAAAGATACTGGAATAGTTTGCCATTTTCTTCTCCAGCTCATTTTATAGATAAAGAAACTGAAGCAAACAGTGACTTGCTCAGGGTCACACAGCTGGTAAGTATTTGAGGCTGGATTTGAACTCAGGAAGATGATTCTTCCTGACTTCAGGTTGGTGCTCTATTCACTGCACTACCTAGCTTCTCTAAAAATAATTTTCTTGAAAATTTACTTGAAAAACTTGTTGTCATATAACCTTAAAGGGTTTACATGTATATAATAACGAGCAGGGAACCATGTTTTGAAAGTGCTCTTAAAAGGTCAATCACTATATCTTTATTTTAAAAAGTTACTTGAAGTATCAATAATTAAAAAAATAAAAATATCAATAATTCAATTTTTTTAATTGGAAAATGTTCCTATTGAATTGAATTATGTGCTTCAACTAAATAAGTGCATATGAGGTGCTATAAAGCTGGACAGATAGATCTCAGAATCATCTGTATAGAGATTTTATGTACACACACATATGTGCATTACTTTGGGGCAACAAGCAATTTGTGTCAGATAGACACGACAGATTATTATGGTGCAAGCATTATTAATATTTTTATCCTCTGAAGTATGTAAACAAAATAGCTATTTAACTCTTGTTTGAGAATTTTTCAGTTTAACTCTTCGATTTAAGAGTACTTCCTCTTAGCAAAATAATGTAGAAATATCAGACTGCCTTCCTTCTTTAAGTGTTTACATAAGGCTTGAGGAAAAAAACTAACTTTCTAACACTTCTCATTTTGGAGCTAACCAAAGTGAAGGGGCAGCCTTAGGAAGTGTAGTGGATGCCCCCTCACTTGAGGTCTTCAAGCCCAGGAGGGCTGATCACTTATCAGGTACATTTTAGAGAGGATCCTTGCTCAGATCCGGATTAGTCTAGGTAGCTTCTGAAGTCCTTTCCAACTTTGACATTCCGTGATTCTGATCTGTTTGCTCCGTTATTATACCATGGAGTCAGGGCAGCATTCATTGCTACTCTGCCAGCAAGCAGAGTTGGGCAACAGCATGGGGCAGGGGAGGAGGGAAAGTGTGGCCTGAGAATGGTTCTCCACCTTTCAAGTTAGTGAATAATTATTGCCGAAGACTCGGCACACTACTCTAAGAAGCTGCTGACCCCTACTGTAGAAAAAACACTAAGCACCGTAAATTACTTTTGAAGTATCCTATCACCTATTTCATTTAGATACGGAAATTTATGAAGTGTTTAGAATGTTAGGCCTGGAAGAGACTTAGAGAGCATCTAAGTCCAACACATTTGAAAGCACTCCTTCAGACATTCTCTATAGTTACATCTGTACCTGTCCAAAGATATAGGTCATCACAAATTGGAACTATCCCCAACCAAATTGATTTCTTCACTTTTTTTTTAGCAAAAAGGGGAAAATCATCTAAAATCTTTAATAAGGACTAATATAGAATTTTCTTTTGAAATAATTTTTATCCATCTTTTCAACAGGAGGAGTCTTTGGAAAATGACAAAATTACTGAGGAAAATAGGTGGAATCAAAGAACACTTCAGATGTTAGACTATTTACGGGTAAGAAAAGAAATACTGACTTGCTGAAAACTACCAGACATTGATGAAATGACAAGGAATAAGTTATTCCAGAGATTGGCAACCTGTGGCATGTGAGATCCATAAATTCAGAAAAAGACTTGTGCTAAAAAGACCTAAGATATCATCTGATCCAACTCATTTATTTTGAAGATAAGGAATTTAAGCCTCAAAATGGGGAGGGGAGTTTCAGATATACCCAAATGTTAGTGCTCTCCTTCCCAAACTACATTGTGTTTATTCTCTTTATATTTATTCTGTACATACTTACATAGGTCTCCCCCATTAGAATGTAAGCTCTTTGGGCAGCTAGGTGGCGCAATGGATAGAGCACCAGCCCTGAAGTCAGGAGGACCTGAGTTCAAATCCAGCCTCAGATCAAACACTTGACACCTACTAGCTGTGTGACCTTGGGCAAGTCACTTAACCCCAATTGCCTCACTAAAAAAAAAAAAAAGAACGTAAGCTCTTTGAGGATATTTGTATCCCTAGTGCCTAGTTCAGTGCCTGGTATAATAGGTGATTATTGCTTTTTGATTAATGGATTGAAGTCTTTGGCCCAAGGTCATGCACAGTTAGTTGCATTCCTCGGTTCTCTTTACTCCTACTCTATGATTCTTTCCACTTATGCTGTTGTTATAACCAGGCAAAATTATAGTTATAGTTACAGGCAAAAAATGTGGAGTCTGGCTCCCTATCAGTTACCCCTTCCTTCTCCAAGTACATATCTTGTATTCTGCTGCTCTCATCTGTCTGACAATCATTGCTATGATATAGTTTATTGACAGCTGACAACAGGTTAAAATATGACTCCTTCCCAGGGATAGTATATAAGCAGAAAAGCTATCCTTCTGACTTGTGAACCTCACCCCCCACCCTTTCAATGAAGTAAATAATGAGGAATTGGCATGGCACTTTGAGGTCATTATAACACCTGAACTAGTCCTGTGATATCAGATAGAATAATGATTTGGATATACCTGCAGTCAAAAGGCCTGATTAAAGCCCTTGTTGTTTAGTCATTTTCAGTTGTGTCTGACTCTGGGTTTTCTTGGCAAAGGCACTAGAGTGCTTTGCCATTTCCTTCTGCAGCTCATTTTACAGATGAGGAAACTGAGGCAGGCAGGGTTAAGTGACTTATCCAAAGTCACCCAGCTAGTAAGTGTCTGAGGCTGGATTTGAATTCAGAAAGAGTCTTCCTGATTCTGGGCTGGCACTCTATCCACTGTGCCACCTAGCTGGACCATTTAAAGTCAAGTCCTAGCTTCCAAATAAATGTATGATCTTAGACAAGTTATTTCATGTCCTTAAACCTCAGTTTCTTCATTTATAAGATGGAGATAATAATACCTATGACTAGCTTTCTGTAAATCGTAAAGTGATAGACATGAACTATTATTACAAACAACATGGTGAAGTATGGGATTTGAAGTTAAAGGATTTTGATTTGAATACTGGCTCAGCTACTTACTGTTGACATTGAGCAAGTCAGTTAACATCTCTGAAATTCAATTTTTTCTTCAGTAAAATGAGGGGTTTTGACTCAGTGAATTCAAAGTTCCTTTCTGGCTCTAAATTTTGTGATCCTATTTATGTCAAATTTAGGCTTTTTATCATTAAGTAATATTTTGATAAAATTTAGCCAAAATATGCATCCAGAGGTATATCTTCTCTCAAAATGATCTTGATGATGTTCATTACATACCCTGAAGTCTACTTTTGACTATCTTTTTTTTTTCCTTTTCTCCTTTCTTCCCTTTCTCAGCATTCCAACAAGATGGGAATTAAGTCTTTTAGCCTGATGAAACTCTGCAGAAACAGTGACCAAAAGCAAGCCGCTGCCAAGTTTTATAGCTTCCTTGTCCTTAAGAAGCAGCAAGCCATTGAGCTTAGTCAGAGTGCCCCCTATGCAGACATTATAGCAACAGTGGGACCAATGTTCCATCAAATATGAGCACCAGCGAGAAATCCCAAAGCCTGTGGGGCTGTGTCTGCAGAAGAATTTCCATCTAGATCTTTCAATTCTTTGTAGAGTAACTGTAGAACCAGCTAAAAGTCTGGCCCATAGTTGATAGGAAGTCTTCCCACTTTCTATCTCTTAAACCAGAATGAAAGATGAAGACTAGAGTGTACATGTGTTCATGAATGATTAATTATAATGATACAGAGTTTTTTTAATAATCTAGTTTAAAATATTTTATCTAAGCATATTCATCTAGCTAAACATTATATTGAATTTTAAATAGATTTACAATGGACGATCAATTTTGTTTTTATCTTTTAAAAGTGTGTCACTGTGTTTAGAAATTATTTCAGAATGAAAGAGAAATGCTTCTCTTATGACTGGAATATTTTGCATTGAGTTATTCAAATGTTATTGAGTTAATTAGCACTTAACTATTTCCTATTATTGTCCAACGGATAATATAATTTATATTCTACTTGGTATAAATACATGTGTCTTATTTAGCCTAAGTGCCTTATTTTATAGTCCTTGACATTCACCCTCAGTGAATCAAATCACCTGTGTCTTTTTTGTCTATTTACAAGTCATAAATGTTCCCTGTTTGTTATTTGACACTCATTTATATTTTTATAAACATTGTTAACTTGAAAATGTCATCAAAGCAAACACTGTTTCTTATGGTAAAATGCAGAAATGTATCCAGTATACTATCTATACTTGCAGAAATGATACAGATCACTGAAATAAACATTCTTCTCTTACTAAGTATTCAAAAATTAGCATGTGTTAAGTGCCAGAAAGAATATCTGAAGTTAATAGCCATCATTATTCTTATTTCAAAATGAGATTTAGAAATATCTCCCATTATGCTTTTAGAACTCCCTAGGACACTTATTCCATGCTCATAGCAATTATTAAAATACCAGTAAAAACACCCTGAATCATGCTAAAAATCTTACATGACATTCAAATGTACTTCTCCCTAAGAAATGAATGGTTTGAGAATCATATTAGCACTGGCAGGGCCTCTAGAACATAAAATGCCCAAGCTAGAAGATATGTTAGGGATTATTTATATAGCTCTGGCTTGACCATACTCACAGCTCCCTGCCCAAAGATCAGGGTTAAAGGCAGATCTCAGGAATTTAGTTAAATACTCCTCCCATTTTTAGTTCAATCCCCCTTCTTTAAAAAGACATAAACTGAAGCCCTAGAGAATTAACCCTTTTCTTTATCCATAGAGCCATAAGTATAAATATCTCCCTATCAGGCTTTGAACTAGGGAAGAAGCAAGCATAAAAGGTAAAAAGGGAAGCCCTCTGTGATGGAGATCCATTTAATTCATAGTTAACAAAGGGTAATGGGCCCTTTCATGAAATTTTTGCATGTGTGCCCAAAATAATAAATATATCACCTCATGAGTATATTTTGATTCCAGTATTATAACATCATAAATTGATGCTGTCTCTATTAAGAAATTATTTAACACTGAAATATTAAGTGACATTAAATAAATTATATTTTAATTCAGAACTAGTCAGAGGATGTTAGAGCTCGAAGGGACTTCAGAGACCCTATTGTCCAACCCCCTGGTTTTTTAAATAAGGAAACTGGGAGAAGTAACGGAGGCTTATTCACACAGCTACTTTGAAGGGGAGTCCAAACTAGCAAACAAATCTCTAGTCATTGTTCTTTCTCTTGATACACAGGTTATCTTTTCATTAAGGAAAGTAATATACAGGTAAACTTTCCAAATCCAATTGAAATATAACTAATTTCAGTTCTCACTAGCTTCTATCTTATGAGTATTAATGCAAAATAAAGATAAGGAATTATGTTTTAGATTAAAACCTTTTATTTTATACTTTCAATCCCCTATTAGTGTGGTTTTCCTCACTATTCAATTAGGATTCTGGTTAATATTCATTAACCTTGTGTATTGCAACAAAGTCACCTGGTCTGTGATGCATCCCTGATAATTCTTCATCATCTGCTTCTTCTCTGTCTAGAATGGTGGTTGGGAATGCTTTTTCCCACCTCACTGGGAAAGCTGCCAGCAGAGACATCTGGGAAGTGTAGTCTTTTAAGTAAAAAAGCAACAACAGTTAAAAATGGGAGAAGGAAAAGGACTCAAAACATTCCCTGTCTATAAACAAACAGCAATTAGATGGCTTTCTTTGGCTCAGCTTTGTATGTTAAAGGTATCTCTTTATTTAGAGATCTAGGTGGACCTTAAGGCCGAATAATACATTTTAAAAAGCACTTTGACAAATATATGTGCAGTAGAGGATGTGACCAGGAAGAGCCTAATCAAGTTTAACAAATTCAGAGGCTGAGGTCTTGGTTTTTGACATTGAAAATTTCTTCCTTTAGAATGTATAAATATCCTCATTGCCACCACATTTGAGACTTTGTTTCGGAATTCATGATGTCACTTTGACGGCATGTGAACTAGTACCCTTGCCTTGGACTTAACTCTTGGGACCACAGAAGAAGACTGATGGAGTCATGACATTTGAAGATGATTAAGTCACCTCCATATACCTGTTACACACCTGAGCACAACAGTGGATTTGACCTTTAAGAGAGCACAGACATTGCTGAGAGGAGAGAACTGGAGTAGAGATGTCTGAAGAGCAGATAGTCAGATATATACAGGCTCTAATTTTCTGGAGGGAAGATTTGACAACTACATAGCCCTGTTGTGGCTGCTCCAGAAACCTACCTGTGTCCTCCAGGCAGCCATACAGCCCCAGGAAAAGAGGAACCACATGTCCTCAGAAGCAGAGGAACCAGATGGGCAAAGAGTCAGAAGTGACTAGAGGCAATACCTGGATGAGGGGAGGGATTCCAGGACCTACATTCATGGGGAGGAGTGAAGGACAATGCTGAGTCCTATGTCCAAGTAGAAGCTGGAGCTGGAGATAAGGAGCAGCAGGTGACATTCACCAGGCTTCCAGATGACATGAGCAATAAGATGGCAGACTAGACATTTTCTCTGATTCCCCAAAACCTCTCAAACCTTTCCAAAACAGAAATTATGCACCAAAGATAAAGCAACTTCAGCTGTCCCCATGATCTAGGCCACCCAACATCCAAAAGAAGGTTTAAAAAAAATCCCAGGAACTGAAGCTCACCGATCCTGAACTCACTCATAATCCCTCCACTACCAGCAATGAAGCTGTACTAGCAGACTCAAGGACTTGACACAAGCTTACATCAAAAGCTACCCCTCCAGGGGCAGCTAGGTGGCACAGTGTATAGAGCACCGGCCCTGGAGTCAGGAAGACCTGAGTTCAAATCCGGCCTCAGACATTTGATACTTACTAGCTGTGTGACTGGGCAAGTCACTTAACCCCATTGCAAAAACAACAAAAAAAAAATAACAAAAAAAAGCTACCCCTTCACCCCCATTCTTCCTTCCTCTTTCCAGTGCTATGGAAACGCCAGGGCCAGGGTTCGGAAGTTTACTCAGGCCTAGACAGCCAATTTGGCCACAGTCCTTCAGGAGCAAAAGCCTGCCAGGAGCTATAACATGGAAGCCTCAGCACTGCAAACCTCTGAATTGCTGGTCCTGGGGAAAACAAATTCTGAACTGCTGGTGCCAATCTAGAGAACTGAGGGAGTGACACAGGTCACCAGGACAGGACACTGTGTATGTGGGGGGCTATTCAGCACTCCACCAAGCCTTAGGGAAAGAGCACTGAACCTAGCTGGCCTTCACCACCTAAGTGGTGAAAGAGCACTGAACCTAGCCAGCTTTCACCACCCAAGTCACTTGAGGCAGAAACCTAAGCAGGTGAATCATGTATTGCCCAGTGTAGGAGAAAGCTGAGACACTGAGATGCAACCCCCACAGAAACCACAATAAGAAGAGAGGGAGTCAGGAAGTGAGTGACAAGGAAAATAGAGAGATGGGAGGGTGGGGAAGACTGAAAGTACCAAAGATTTTAAGAAGAAAACTCAAAGACCTTGAACATAAGCAGATAAATCAACAGGAAAAACAGTGACAACAGAGGGAAATATGGCCTCCAAATCTAGTAAATTAGTTCAGACATTTATGAATCAATACTGTAAAATAAAGGAAAATGATCCAGCACTTGAGGAGACAGAAGACCCTGTGGAATTTGAGGAGAACATGGAACCACAACACACTGTTCCTGAGTGGTTTAAAAGAGAAAAGAGAATTATGAGAGCAGAATTTATTCCCTCTACAGTAAAATAATGAATGATAGAAAACCTTGAATCTGTAATGGCAAGCCTCACCAAAGAAATAAAGGAAAGAGCACTAGATTAGAAATACAAATACACAGTAGTAAGGGACAACCTCGAAGAAGAAAAGCAAAAAAACAATAATAACATAAAATATGCTTGCTATCCAAGCAAAATATACTGAACTCAAAGAAAGGATGCTCAGAGACAACCTAAGAATCATAGGTCTCCCAAGAGAACATGACGGAACAAAAAATCTTAATATTGTAATGAAGGAAACAATAGGAGAGAACTGCCTAGAACTTTTGAACATAGAAAATAAAAGTTCTTTTTTAATATTTTCTCAATTACATGTAAAAACAATAAAATGAAATTTCAATTGAACGAATTCACAAATCACCTCCAGGAAAAAAAAAAAAACTCAAGGCTGCAAACTCCAAGACACATGGTGATAAAATTTAACAATTTAATTAAGAAATAGCAAGTTCTTCAAGCCTTCAGGAGAAAGACTTTCAAATATAAAGGAAAGGACATTTGAATAATGCAAGACTATTCTGCACCCACAAGAAAAAGGAGAAGGAAATGGAATAATGTGTTCTGAAGAGCAACAGAGGTCAGGATACATGTAGCCCAGGGTAACCTATCCTGCAAATCTGAGCTTAACCATAAAGGTGGACATTCAATAATAAAGAAGAGTTTAAAATATTTTTAGAAATCTCTTCAGAACTCAAAAGATTATTTTTCTCTTAAACACCCCCAAAAAGTAGAAATGCAGAAGTGAATAAATGCAGCAGGCAAGAACCCTAACTGCAGCAGAGTGACAGCAGAGAGACCAGTGAGAGACTTGTTTCTAAGAGTACACAAGGAGACAGGAGTGAAGGCAGAAATCTGGTAGAGGTGATAGTGAAGAGGCGGACAGGGGATATTACAGCTGTTGACACCTTGCCTACAGGTAAATCAATGTTTTTCTTGTAGGACTACATTACAACATGAGAGGGTACATAAAAGCAAAGGGGGGGGAGGGAATCGAGGGACAGAGAGGAATGAGTGATGTAGGAGGAGTAAAATCAAGGGCTAGCAATGAGGGGAAGGTGACCTTTTTGGTCTCTGAAAGAGAAGAGCTATAGGATAGTGGATGAGGAGGAAGGGAGGAAAACTAAAAGAGGGGAGAAAGGAAAGAAGCCTTCCTTTGGAGGTGGGAGGAGGTTCTTCTGGCAAATGCTCCAATAGGTGAAGAAAGAAAAAGATGGTCAGTGAAGGGAGATGAGGACCTTATACTGGATGAAGTCTAGGGGATTTGGTGCTTGAAAAATCTACTTACCTTGGGTGGAGGGGAGTTGGAATTCCTGAGGGCAGCTGGCACCTGGAGGAGTGGAAGAACATGGATATGGGGAGATTTCCAGGCAAAGGTAGAAAAAAGGTCAAGACAGGGTATAGATCAAGGGTGGGCTGCATAATCAGGGACATCATGGAGGAAGGCCCTTACTATGAGGCTGTGTCTGTCCTCCCTGACACCTGAAAGAATTGACTTTGTTCTGGAAGTGAGGCACCGTGGAAAAGGGAAAACCATGAGGCAAGCCCTATAAGGCAGTGGCCAAAAGCACCTAGAGGGGAGAGTCTAGAATGGATATCTTAAAAGCTTTGATTGAATGAAGAATCTATAGAAAAGACCAGATAATAATAAAGGTCATGAATCAGAGAATGAAGGTTTACAGTAAACAGAAAGAGAAGATGAGTAATGAAGAGAGTAAGAGATCCTTTTCGGAAAGAGGTGCAAAAAATGATTTTTAAAAACTAATAAACGAGACTAGCTGAAGGGGAGAAAAAAAGGAGGAATATCAGGCAAAAGGAGGGGATCAGAGGTGAGTGGAAAAGAGCCAGTGGGAATGGGGCCACCTTAAAAAAAGATTAAAGTAAAGGTGACAGACACCATATGAAGGCATAAGTCTAATCCTTGATCTTTGTTAGCACAGTGTTGTGTGCACTAAATAAATATGGAGGAAGTGAGTGTTGAATCCATCAAGTCACAGTTGTTTTCCCCTTTTAAGAGAGCCTCAGTCACAGAGTAGTACTCTAACTCTGGAGAATGCAGAAGTTGTTTTGACTATGGGCTGAGATCTAAGACATTTGTCTTTGTTTTCTGTTAGGTAAAATGAAGCCTGTCCTATTTTCAATAAATTGCTAGTTTAAATGTTTGTATGGGAGCAAAGAGCATTGTACTTTTTCTCTAGATACCTTGACCCACATTAAATTCTCATGTTCCCAGGGCAGACCAGGCCAATGAATGATTTGAGATATGCCCCCAAGATTGAACTTAGTCTGTGTTAACCCGGAGCTGGGATTCTGGGCCACGTTATATATGGTAGTACCAAATTTTCAAGCTAACAGGTTTTATCACTTTTATTTACTTACTTATTCCTCAAGTAAATCCTTGCTTCCAATTACAGTTGTTATTATGTTTCAATTTAAAGCATACAGATGAGGAGGAATGTTTGATGAGGGAATGTCATGTAAAATGATGATGAAAAAAAATTTTCTGGGTTTGTGTTAAAGGACAATGATGAGCTTGTAGCAAATAATAAACATCTAGCAATGCTAGCACAAATAGTACCAAAGGCTTAACAGCAAAAAAAAAAAAAAAAAGAATTATGGAGGATTGAAATTTAATTCTCTCTTTATGTAGATTATGAGACTAGTAGAACTTTTGAGCTGGAAGGGACTTTAGAAGCCATCTATTCCAACACCCTCCTTTTATAGATGTAGAAACTGACGACTAATGTGAAGGGTTATATATTTCAGCATAATCATAGATTTAAACCTGGAGGGGACCATAGAGTTACTTTAGTTCACACACCTCATCTCATTTACAAATGAAGAAACTGAGGCCAGACAGGTTAAATGACATAAGGAAGAATATTCTAACAATTAGTTGTTGTTGAGTTAAGTCACGTCCAACTCTCCGGGATCCCATTTGGAGTTTTCTTGGCAAAGATACTAGAGTGGTTTGCCATTTACTCCTCCAGGTCATTTTACATATGAAGAACTGAGGCAAACAGGGTTAAGTGACTTGTCCAGGGTCACACAGGTATTAGTAATATCTGAAGTCAAATTTGAACTCAGTTCCTCCTGACTCCAAGGGCAACATAGTATCCACCTAGCCACCTAGCTGCCCCTCCTGATAATTAGAGCTATAACAAAATACTGTAGGTTGGCTTGGGAAGGAGTGACTTCCCTGTCACTAAAGTTATTTAAGTAGAGAGCACAAATATCTTATACTAACCCCTTTATTTTGTCGAGGAAGAAACAGAGAACCAGTGAAGTTTAAATGACTTAGTCAAGGTATTTAAGTTAGTACCAGAACCAGGCTCTGACTCATAGTCCAGAATGCTGCCCTTCATACTTCTCCATCAAACCTGAGAAAATTCTCAGAAAATTACTTGGATAAAGGGTGCACTAACAAGTAGCATTTATTTTATGGATTATATCTTGTATTTCCATTGGGTCACAGCCTTCATACATCAATGGACATTTACTGTTTATCTTTATCTTTAAATTTCAACTATTCCTACAATTGAGTATTGTCTTTCTTTTCTTAAAAGACCAAGGTGTTGGGCTAGTTAAATGACATAAATCCTGGAAGTCACTTCTGCTTGTGACAAGAGCTTGGGAGTGAAAGATGTAAGGCAAGTTTATAGAAGGAACAATAGTGACCACGTGAACCTTAACTACAGATACTTCCGTTAATAAATATGTTACAAGTGTTTGGGAGGGAGTGGTAAAGAATAATAGAATGTCAAAGGGAAAGGTATCTTTGAACAAAAAACATGAAAAGCTGAAAAGGCCCTTAGAACATACAATATCAGAACAGAAAAGAACCTTAGGAAAAAGAATGTAAGAGATGGAAAGGACCTCAGAATAAAGGTTATTAATCTGGAAAGGACCTTAGAGTATAGAATGTGAGAGATGGAAGATATCTATAGAAGATAGACCAGCAGAAAAGACAGTATGGTGCAGTGAGGAAAACCTCAATTTAGAGTCAGAGGACTTTAATTCAAATCCCAGCTCTGCCGCTTGCTGCCTCCATGACCTTTGATAAGTCTCCTCACCTCTTTGGGCCTCAGTTTGCTTAACTGTGGGGCTAGATGAATTAGAAGGCTCCTCCAAGCTATCAATCTATGATCTTATTACCTTAGTTATCACAGAATCCAACTCTCTATTTTACAGATTCAATTCAATAAGGAGCTGGCGCATACCATACTGGGCTAGATCTTGGAGATATGAAGACAAAAATGAAAGGTCCTTGTTTTCAAGGAGCCTACATTCTGTTTTATCTACTATGGGAAATCAACACATACATGGAAAACAAATATATACAAAGTAGATTCCCTGTGCCCACCTCTGATTTGTGATTTTATTAGTGTGAGGAGCACCTGGAGAGGATTTCTGTGACTAATAGTCTTAAGAGAGTTGCCCAGGCCTGTAGTCTCCAAATGTTTTCGACAGTGCACCCCATATGTAAAAAGATATTTGCTATGTACCCCCAATATGAGTAAATTTGCTGATTTACAAATTGTAAACATGTATTACTGTACTAATAATTATGTGTTATAAAACTTACACAAAAAAATAGACATTTTAAAAGGATGAAATAACATTTGATTCTAAAGTCAATAGAGAACTACTGGAATTTATTGAGTATGAGAATGACATGGAAAATCCTTTATTTTCAGAAAATCCCTTGGTAGCTGTGTGGAGGATGGATAGCAGAGGGGAGAGACTTTAGGCAGTAGCAGTATGAGTAGAGAAGAGAATAATGGGAAAGATGATGTGGAGGTAGAAATGCCAAGATTTGACAATTGATTTGGATATGTGAGTTGAAGGAGATAGTGAGGAGTTGAAGATGTCACTGAGTTGTGAACCTGGATGACTAAGAGGATAGTGATGTCCTCAACAGTAATCGTGAAGTTTGGAATGGAGTGGGTTTGATGGAAAAGTTATGTTGATTAGTGAAGATCACAACCCATGCATGACTGCTCACCTGGTGAGACCCACTGTTCCACCAAAACAAAAAGAGGGAGGAGGGCAGAGCTCTTGCTCACCAGTTACTTCCTGGGGCATAGATCCCTCCTGCTACAACCCAGAGGAGGTGGGAGTGGGGCAGGGAAAGGGATGAGTATGCTGGTTGAGGGTGGAGGCAGTCCCTAATGATGCCTATGTTACTGTTGCTGTGCTTAGGTTTGAATTGCTGAAAGAGGCCAAGCTCTGAGTCAGAAGCCCACAGGTTAGGAGCTTGTACAACAAAGGGAGTCGGAAGAGTGGGAGAATGTTAAGGGTGATAGGGAAGGTTGTGGGGTGTCAGACACAAGCCCCACAATTGGTTCTTGCAGAGAAAGTGGGATGAAATACATCTTCCCACACTCTGATTGTTCTTCATACATGCTTTGGGGACAGGTCATGACCACCATTTTGAGGCTACTGGTCTAGGGCATGGAAAGGTTAAGAGAATTGCTGGAGGTTCACAATGCCAGTTATATGAAAGAAAAAAGAACTGAACCCAGGTTGTCCTGACTCTAAGACTAGCTCTCTTTCTACTGTACTATACTGCCTTACTATCAAAGTAGATACAAATTAGTTTCTCGGGTTCGAGAGGAAGACAGAGGAACACTAGCAATCAGAAAAGGTGTCCTGTAGGAGGCAGCACTAGAGCTGAGCCTTGAAGAATGCTAGGGATTCCAAGGGGTGAAAGGAAGATGTGATATCATTTGCAGCACAGCGAATATGTTGTTTTTTTGTTTGTTGTTCATCATTGGTTCTCAAAGAAGAATAATGACATCACAAGAGTGATGTCTTGACTTGCATGTGAAATGGAGATGAGTGAGGCAGAGCTGAGCAAAGTTATCAGCCTCCCTCTCTCCTCCAGTGTCCTCAGAGTCCAATGGCAAGACAAAAATCAAGATGACTGGCAAGGGCCCCGAACAGATTGTACAAAGAAAGAGAAATAGGAGATGGAACATTATATCCACAGAACATCAAGCGACCTAGTTTGGCTGGAATGTAAAGTAAGTAAAAGTTGAACGTTTAATCAGTCTAGGAAAATAGATTGGAATTAGATTATGAAATGCCAAACAGAGGAATGTTAATGTCATTTTAGAGGCAATAGGGAGCAACCATAGCTTCTTGAGTAAAAGCATGACATGATCAGACCTCAGCTTTAGGAATATCAATTTGACAATTATGTGGAGGATGGATTAGAGAAGGGAGATGTTTGAGTCAGGAATACCAGTTAAAAAGCTACTACACTAGTCCAGGCATAGTACAGGAGAAAGAATGTTGGATCCTGTGTCAGAAGACCTGGTTTGAATACTGACTCTGCTACTTATTACCAGTGTAACCTTGGACAAATCATTTAACATCTTCACTTTTCCCTTCCCCTTCCCCTTCCTTAGCTTTCCCTTTTTTGTCCTGTAAACTGAGGATTCAATGATATATAAGGTCCTTTCCAGCTCTTTATCTCTGGTCCTATGATAGGTGATGAAGGACTAACCTAGGGTGGTGGTGAAGTGAGTAGAGGGAAGAGAAGTGATATAAGAGATGATGTAGAAGTAAAATCAACCTGGAAAATAATTGGATACAGGGTGGGGGAGGAAAGGGAGGGAGAGGGATAGGTACAGGACTAATCAATCAATCAACAAGCAAGTATTAAACATTTACTGTGTGCCAGGCACTGTACTAAGAACTGGGGATAAAAAGAAAAGTTAGGGGCAGCTAGGTGTCGAATCGAATAGAGCACCAGCCCTGAAGTCAGGAGGACCCGGGTTCAAATCTGAGGTCAGACCAAACATTTGATACTTACTAGCTGTGTGACCCTGGGCAAGTCACTTAACCCCAATTGCCTAAACAAATAAATAAATAAAATAAAAAGAATAATATTTTTTAAAAAAGAAAGAAAGAAAGGTTAAAAACAGACACTGTCCTTAAGGAACTCACATTCTACTAGAGGAATCAAAAGGTAGATATTTTGTTGTTCAGTTGTGTTTGACTCTTTGTGATTCCATTTGGGGTTTTCTTGGCAGAGATATTGGAGTGGTTTGCCATTTCCTTCTCCAGCTTTTTGTAGATGAGGAAACTGAGACAAACGGGGCTAAGTGGCTTGCCCAGTGTTACTCAGCTAGTAAATGTCTGAGGCCTGATTTGAACTCAGGCCTTCCTATTCCAGGTCGGGTGCTCTATCCACTTCACCACTTAGCTGCCCAGGTAGATATTAGATACATACAAGATATCTACAAAATAGATGGAAGGTAACCTTAGAGGAAAGGCACTAGTACCTGCTGTAATTGAGAAAGACCTACTGCAGAAAGTAGAATTTGAGCTGAATCTTGAAGGAAGCCAAAGAAACTGAGGCAAAGGTGAGGAGGTGGGCAATAGTGGCAGATACTATAGAGAAATCAAGATAAAGACTGAGAACAGGCCTTTGGTTTTATCAATTCACTGGTAACCTTGGAAAGGGCAGTTTTAATTGAATGATGAGGTCAGAAGCCAGATCACAAGGGATTGAGAAGTGAATTGAGATATATGGAGCTAGAGGCTACTAGCATAGAAAGCTTTTCATAGGAATTTGAATGGAAAGAGAGAATGAGGAAACTGAGGCCCAAAACTGATGTGTGTGTGTGTGTGTTTTCTCCAAAGATCACAGAGCTAGATTGGGATATTAAACTACAGATCTAGAGCTGAAAGGTAGTTCATATTTCACCCATTCATTTTAAAGAGGGGAAACTGAGGTCCCGAGGTTAAGTGACTTGCCAAGAGTCACACAAGGTAATAAGTGGCAGAACTGGGATTCAAACCCAGATCTTTTGGTTCCAAACCCAGCACTTTTCCTGTTACCCCACATTGCCGCCTAATTATAATCCACTTCTCTTTCCACTATGCTGCAGGTGAGGAGGGGATCACGTTTCATGCTTATCCCAAGAGATGATACAATTGAATAGTTTCGTCCTCTGGTTGCGCCTCTGCTTCTGCCAGGTGCCCACTATCTCTTTAAGAGGAAAAGTGAAGACAGACAAATTACGCAGCTGCATGTGAACAGACTGGCTCAGCCCTCCCTCCAGCCGGCTCTCCCTTCTTCCTTTCCCTTGCTGCAGCCGAGCCAGCCACCTCCAGTAGGCGCTCCCGAGAGCGGCTCTGCTCAGCCGCAGCGGAGCAGCCCTGGCAGCCGCTGCTATGGAAGCCGAAGCAGGTGATGGGACTAGCTCCAGAGACCGCTGACCCCCGACCTCCCCTCTCCCTTTCTGTCCTCTCCTCTCCCCTTAGGGCTCCAGCCTAGCCCCAAGCTGGGGACACCACCCTGAGTCTGCAGAGGGCAAAGGGTGTGGTGGGGGAGGGGAGAGACCCCTGGCATTTTGCCCTGGTGTTGTAAGGAAGGGACTTGCCCCTGGGAGGGACCACTGGCTTTGCCCCCCTGTTGATGCGGGCTCATCCTCCTGTCTCCTGGGCCGCAGGTTGCTGAAGCGAGTTGGCCGTCTGCAGCTGCTACTGCAGAGGCGCTGCGCCAAGCGGGGCTGAATCGTGCAAGCCGGTGCGGGCCGCGGAGCGGACTCAGGTGAGAGGAAAGGGCTGGGGATGGGGGGGATAGGGGGGATAGGGGGAAAGTGGGGTGGGGGGAATTGCACTGCATCACAGTGGGAGGGAAGCCTGCGGCCACGGCGGGAAGGGGGGGAGTGAGGGAGCTGCGGTAGAATCCCTCTGAGAACGCTAGGCCCGGGAGGGGTTAGTCGTGACTCATCCTCCCCACCTCCCCTTCCCCTTCACTCCCCTGCATCCTCCCTTTTCCAGACCCCCTACAGCATAAGCAAAACTTAGTAGAGGAAGCCAGTGTTTATCGGGATGCGCAGATTAGTGTGTGTGTGTGTGTGTGTGTGTGTGTGTGTGTGTGTGTGTGTGTAGGAGGGTGTAATTCTCCCCCCCCACAGAGATGGTTTCTACCCTCTACCCTTTTCCCTACATTATTCCTCTTCTGTTTTCCACTCATTCCTCCAGCATAAGAAAAACTTAGGGAAGAAGCAAATGTTGATTGGAATGGGGAAGGTATAGGTAGATCAGGGCAGGTGAGGATGGAGTCATATGGAGTCAGACCCTAAAGAGGTAAGGGAATGGAGGTCTTCGGTCTTGGGGCAGGGAGTGGAGAGAAGAGTGAGGAGTGAGAGGTGGTAGGGAGAGGGGAGTGGTGTGTGTATATATGGGGAAAGGAGGTAGGGGTTAGAGTATGACAACACCTTACCCTCCTCCCTCCCCAAGGTCAGTGCTTATAACCATCTCTCAGAAAGAAACACTGAGGCCCCAAGGGTGGCCAGGCAAGTCTGGGAACATCGGCCCCCTTCAGGGTGAGAGACTCAAAGGCTTGGTGTCTCCTGGAGTGACCTTTGTTAGGAATCCCTCCCCCAGACCTTTACCAGGTCCTGGTGCTGATCTTCAGTGTTCCTGTTCTTGGTCCTTTTGACAGATGCTGCTCTAATCTAATCGTCTTTCCCAGATTTTCTTTCCTTTGCACAGAGGGAGGAGGCCCCCCCTGAAAGGGTTGGGACTACAGGGGAGGGGAGAGTCAGATAATCCTGAAGAAGTTGACAGCCCTTGGGTGCAGTGGGATATAGTAGGAAAAGCACTAGCTTGGGAATCAGGATACCTGGTTCTAATCTTGACTGTTGCTTTATTAGTCATGTGCCTATGGCAAGTCGTTGCCTTTCTCAGAATTGCATATTCTCCATCTGTAGAATGAGAAGATTGGATCAGATGATCTTTGTGAATACTTCCCAAGCAGGTCCTGAATCTCCAATGGAGAAGAAAAATGTCCTCTTCCCACAGCTCAGAATTTAGACTTAGGCCAGGTTGCTTGGATGGCTTGTGTATCAAACCTGTCTAAGGCCTGGGGTTGCAGCAGGTGACCTCTTCTGACTCTTAAGATCAGACAATTCCCTGGTGAAGCACTGACCTTGTAGGCCTAAAAAGAGCAAAGGAGATGCCCTGACATGCATGCAGCCTCCTTTCCTGGCTCTCCTTTCTTCTTCTCTTCCTTCTTTCCCATCACACCTAGAGCCTTATCAGTCATGTTACTGTGCCTTCCTTAGGCCCTTGGGAAGCAGAATTGGGCAGGGGGAGAGAAGGGGGTAGGTGGCATAGACAACACACACACACACACACACACACACACACACACACACACACAGCCTCTTGTCTCTTCCAACCCAGGGCTGATGGTGTTTCTGCTAGGAGATAATGAAGGCCCAAGTCTGCCCAGGAGGGAGGGAAGCTGAGGGATCGACCATAATAGAATGTTTCCATTGCAAGGGTTTTGACAGCCTCGAATGTACAAATGCCTCTCCGTACTTAGAGCACGCCCCAAGAAACCTTAGGGACCCTAGCTTCCACAGAGGATGGAGGAACGAAGGAGTTGGGGGGAGGGGTGGGGAGCTATGAGTCATTAAAACTCCAATTGAAATGGTGAATACTTCTTCAATTAGAACTCCCGAAGAACATTTGGTGAAACCATTTCCTCATTGACATTTTGTACCTGTCTCCCACTCTACCCCCCCCCCACCTCCCCAAAGCAAAATACTTTCTTGGCCTGGGTATTTTCTCCCAAAGTGTATTTTTTTTTTCAATAGTTACCACAAGTTTGAGTAGATAGCTTCTAATGCTTTGAACTGTCTGTCTATGACAGCCCCTGCTCAATGCTGGAGAGAAATGGGGCCAAGTTCAAGGAAATTGAGCTGCCAGACCAAAAGAATGTACAAACCTGGATACGCCAGTGGCTGACAGATGTTTTATGCTCCCCTCAGAGGCAGCATAGTGTAGTGGGAAGAATATAGAATATTATCCTTTTATCAAAGGGTTAGAACTCTAGCCCTGCTATGTGCTTGCCCATGGTCACACACTTATTTGTGCCTCATTTTCCTTATCTGTAAAATGAGCAGGATGGACTAAATTTTTCCAATAATAATTTGCATTGATCTATTATGTAAAGGTTTTGAAGCACTTTATATGAGAGGTAGTATGGAATTCTGGTCTCAGAGTCAGGAGGACCAGCATTCAAATCCTGCCTCTAAAATATACTGGCTATGTGATATTAAACAAGTCTTTTAAACTCTTAGTGTTCTAGGCAAATCTTCTTAGTTGCAGAGAAGGTGCCAACGTGCATTAAGAAAAACCTTTACCTCATCTAGTAGTTCCCTATACCAGTGAAATCATAGGTCTGCTCCCTACCCCTAAAATACCTTATATCCATTATTTTCTTTGATCCTAAGGTAGGTAGCATATGATCTCGTTTCCAGTTGAGGTAGCTGAAGATTACCTCTGATATTCTGTGACTCTGTGACATGGGACAGATGCCAGACAGTAAAAGAAGCAAATGGACCAGGACTGAGACATTTACTTATCTTCAGGCCTATTTGAAAGGCCTGTGGTGAATAGTCTTCTCCGAACTGCCATTAACTCATTTCATGACCTTGGGCAAATCATTTCTCCTCTGTGGGCCTCAGTTTCCTCATTTGTAGAGTGAAGGAGTCAGATGAACTTGCTTTTGGTTATCTATAAGATTCCTTCCTGTTTTTAACATTCTCTATTTTGTATTCCCTGCCGGCCTTATGAATTGAAAATACAACCTTTTCCCAGTACAAAGGAAAACAGTTACATTAAGATAACCTGGCCTTACCCTCTGCACTGTACCTAGATGGAATCATATTTAATTCCCTCTCCCCTTAGAAGTCTTAGCCTTAGAAACCAACCAAGTTGAAGTCCATGACCAAATCCCCAGGCAAGGAGACATCTTCTCCGGTTCTTACAGCTCTCTAGTGACAGGATTCCATGGGGGCCCTTGGAGAATTTGTTCCATGACTTACTACTCTGATTCCTAACATCTACCCTCAGGAGGCTAATAGAGGATTCTCTGGTGCTCAGAAAGTAAAGTGACTTATCTAATGTCATGCAGACATTGACCAATCTGGGATCAGCATTTGTGGGAAAGGTAGGGTCTGGATTTTCAATCTGTTTCTCAGTCCTATAAACCACATGAAGTCTTCTGAAACCTAGGCCATCAGTGCGGTTAGAGATCATTTCTGCATTTCCTGAGCAGCTAGTACTAAACAAAAGTTCAATTTGGCTAGCACAAAGCTAGTGCTGCTATCCTGGGCAGGAATCCTCTGCTAATCTTGGGGAAACACGAGGTCGTGTTTGATACATTGCATCTTTATGTGGGGTCCTGAGTTTGCCAGACCATTCCACACTTCTTATACCATCAGCAGGTATTTAACAAGTGCCTGTCGTGTTCATAGTCATACAAGGAACTTTAAAAATAAAATTCAACCTTTTCATTTTATAGAGGTGGAAACTGAGGTCCCAAGGGAGAAAGGGACTTGTGTAAGGTCACGCGACTGATTAGTGGCAAACCTGAGACCAAAACCCAGGTCCCAGGCACTTTCCCTTGTAGCAGTCCTCTGAATTGAGGAACCAAGTGATTTTCCTTGAAACATTGTGGATGAGAAATCTCAAACCTAGGTTCAGTAGGCAGCAACTGGCTAGGTGATATCTGGCAAATTGTAAAGGGGATTTTATTTCAGATGCAGCTCATCTACACCAACCCTTGAGGTCCTTTCCAACACCAAGGGAAGAGGATTGTCCCTGCCCTCCTTAATCTGAGCTCATGGTATTAGATACCCCAAAGGTTCCTCAGCTCTGGATTTTTATATTCTAAGGTTCTAATCCTTCCAGTGCTAAGAGTTTGTTATTCCATGACTTTGTTTGAGCATAAGAACTTTCTTTGGTTGCTTGTATCTGCACATGCCCCTGCAAGAATGCCATTGAGCATAGTTGTGGCATGATTGTTGTTCACAAGATCCCTTCCCTACTTTTATGGTTTTCTCGCAATCATGGTGGATAGAAGGGGCCAGATTTGTATCTTTCCTCTCCTTGGCCTAGTAATTGTGGCATAAGTACTTAGGCTCCTGTGCTCCCAGTTTGGGATATGCCCTCTGTGCCCTGTCAGCCTGTGTCACTTGGTGTAGGGATAGTTTTAGTCCAGGATTGGTCAAGCTGGTGTTATAGAAGGCTGTGCCATAAAGGCCTTTGCTGAGGACAGTGGTAGGGCATGGTGGCTTCTCTGAGCAAGGCTCTGTACAAATCCAGCAGAGGTGGGGACTTGGCAGGGCAGCCTGTGAAAGCTGGCACAGATGCCTCCTCCAGAGAGACGCAAGGAAAGGTTGTCTGGCAGCTACTGGCTTGGAGTGGCAGTTCTATCAGAGAGCAGCTGCCCTAAGGCTGGAGCCTGGAGGTACTAGAACTGAACCATCTAAGGGTCAGAAGTAGGGGTGTTGTTGGGGGTGAGAGGAAGGAGAATGTGTCAGGAAGGGATGGCAAAAGCCTTGGAGGAACTAGCCTGATCCAGGAATGTTATCTGTTATAGAATTTTGTGATTTTGAGCTCTAAAGGGCCTTAGAGAACTAGTCCTCATTTTCCAAATGAGGAAACTGAGGCCCAGAGAGGGAAAGATGATTTTCCCAAGGTCATGCAGGTACCAGAGCCAGCATTTGAATCCAAATCCTCTGACTCCAAAACCAGTCCTGTTTCCAGGGCTTTACAGCTACATCTGGTCCCCCCAGAACCCCTGCAGAGGCCAGAAGGTGATCTACGGGAGGTCTTAGAAAGGATGAGTTCTCTCCCTGCAAGAGTTACTGGTGGTTATTGGACAGTAGATTCAGGGGGCCTCCTAAAATATTTACTGGAGTGGGGATTTCAATTTTGCATACTGTCAAATACTCAGTGAGCCTCTACTCAGAGAAGAAAGCTCTACTCTGTGAAGGAGACAAAGAAGTGTAATACATAGTCTCTCCCTTCAAGGACCTCATAGTCTAGCTCTGGTTCTGGTACCTATATAATGTGGAAAGCCCAAGAAAACAGTGCCATAAACCCCTTGGGGGAGACATGATTCCTGCCTTCAGATATCTGAAGGGCTGTTAGGGAGAAGAATTCAATTTATTCTACTTGCCTTCAGAGCCTAGGACCTGTGCGCAAAAGTCACTGAGAGGCACATATCAGCTTCACATAAACATAGTTCTAAGGAATTTTTGCCTTGGGTAAGAGATTGAACGAGACTTTTTAATCCCTTCCTTCTGTGAGATTCAGTGATTATAATGCATACATGTGTATAAACACATATATTTCCAAACCTGTATAGGAAACTCCCAGTGTGGAAACTCCCTCCACAGATACAGATCAGTTAAGAAACACAGAAAAGGTAAATAAGTTGTGCGTGGTCACACACATAGCATGTGTAAGAGGAAGAATTCAAACCCAGGTTTTCCTGATTCCAAAGCTGGCCTCTATTCAATATGCCATCCTGCCTGTCTTTGACAATATATAAATGCTCAAAATGGTATAAACAGAAAGTAAATATTGTTAGATATTTTGAGGGTAAAAACAGAGAGGGCAGTGCTAGCCATCATTAAACCAGCCTGCCCCAAAGGCCCAGACACAAAACTCTGGTTCAGCATAGACCATAAAGTTAATTAAAGGCAAATGAGTTTCCAACAAAGACAAAACTTGGCTAGGAAGAAAAAACCCAGGTAGAATGATAGGATATTGAACTAGCAGGAATCCTTAGAGATCTAGTCTAGTTCATTCTACAGATGAGGAAACTGAGGTCCAGAGAAGGGGAATAACTTGCCCAAGGTCATATGGGTAGTAAAGAGTTGAAAGGGGATTAGAACCTAGGCCCTCTAACTCCATTTCCAGGGCTCCTTCAGTCTCCACTGTATCATTCAGCACCATTGTGGTAGAGTGTACTAGATTCTGCTGCCTGGTCACTTAATGATAAATCACTAAATCTCTCTGAACCTCAATTTTCCCTTTCTAAAATGGGCATAATTCCTTATGGGATGATGTGGAAGATGACTGAAAAAAGCTAGGTAGGGAAAAAGAAAATGCTGGTATGGCACTTAGAAGCACTAGTTAAATGCAAGTTCTGTTTGCCTAGTCTGTTCTTGGTTATGTGTATTTTAAAGGGTGGAGCAGTTGCTATTTGCCCATGGGAAGGGGGTTTGACCTTTTCCCAGATTACCCTGGCGGCTGATTTTCTTCCCTGTGTCTTTCCAGCTGAATTGAATTGGTCTCAAGAAATTTTCCCTGAGATATTTTAACTACCCACCCCCAGCCCTTCCTTCTAACCTGGTAGGCTGGCTCCATAAGCCATCCCAACATCCCACAAAGAACAACATCGTCCTGTGTAATGATTCATCAACAGTCAGGTCTCCAGTCCTTACTGAAGCCATGTCCAAGTGTAGAATGTGGTCTGGAGCTCAGAAAAGGACTTGCAGGGGATCAGGAAGAGCCGAAGAGCTAGGATCATCGAAGCTGGTTGGATCGTGATGCTAATGAGACCAAAGAAGAGCACGGATTGGCCTTTTGCAGATACCAATTAGCTTCTTTCTTTTCCTCAGCCTCCTTCCCCCATCCCCCACAATCTTTGCAGAGGCATGCCAGTAGTCACAAGGGAGACTGCTGTGAAGGTGGATGGATGATTCAGACCAACCCAAACCCATTATGGGAGGCACAACAAAATACCAGATTTCATGAGTGTGGGACTGGGAGCATCTATCTATCCATGTACACAGACTACTGGGGAAAGTGTACCCACTGGTCTTGAGAAGTTCCAATTGCAGCATTTTGTAGTTGTGTGACGCTGGGCAAGTCACCTAACCATTCTGAGTCTCAGTTTCAGCCACTGTAAATGAGGAACAAAAAATACTTGTACTGCCTCTGTGAAGAGGGTTGTGAGTCAAGCATTTTGCCAATCCCTAATGCTATTGAAATGTGAGTTATAGTTATTAGAGTAGGTTCTTCCAGTCACTTACTATGTGACCTTGGACAAATCAGTTCCCTTCTCTGAACCTCAGTTCTTCTCTGCAAAATAAAGGAATTGAGTTGGAGCAGAATTTCTTAAATTGTGCTGCAAGGAATCCTGAAACACCCTACATTTTTTTAAAAAAGAACTTTATGTTTATTAATAGGTATTAAAAATAATTTTAGAGGATTTTAATACAAGAACTCTGCCAAAGTTTTGTTCAAACCAAAGGGTTCTACCACTCTGGAAAAGTTTGAGAACCACTGCTTGATGATCTCTAAGGTCCCTTCAACTCTGCCGTGCTAATACTTTCTCATACACACACATATACATTGTGTATGTATATATAAGTCTCTGGACTGGATACAGCTCAGAAGTGACAATTTAGTTGATTGTTCCTGGGCCAAAATTTCTTTCCAAGGTCTGTTTAACTGAGGCTCCCTGTCCTCAGGAAGAGCTACTAACAACCCAAAAGGTGATCTGTTTGAGTCTCCCATCATTTTGTGTTCCTGTTTGTTTTCTTATTCCCAGAGTAGGTTGTTGAGGGTACATCCTTTGATATATTATGTAGCCCTTATGAAGCACTTAAATACACAAGTCATGGGCAATCTACTAATGCTGGAGTTTGTCAGTTCATGGCTCCTACCTATCCCAGGCAGTAGAAATAGTGAATGCATTGAGATTGTGGCTAACCTCCACGGCTTGGTTGAGATTCTGGCTGGTATGTTATTATGTAAAGCGGAGAACCAGTTCTAGGACTAGGCTCTTTTTAAATATGTTAGGAGTTTATGTAGATTCTCATTAGGAAATATTTTAAATGATCTAGTACTTATCTCTAGTTGGGCAATCCAGGGCGAGGTGTGCTCAAGAATAATAATAATAATATAGTCCACACATATATAGCACTTTATGGATAGAAAACATTTTCACATAGGTGAGCTTGTCCTCATTTTAAATATGAGGAAAGTGATTCCCAGAAAGAGAAAATTACTTAAAAATAATCTTTTTAACCTAGAGTCTGTGAAATTATTTTTTAAATATTTTGATAACTATTTCAAAATAATTGACTTTCTATGAATTATCCTATCATCTGATATCATTGTCCTATATAATTTATTTTATGAATCTCAAAACATTCTGCTGAGAAGAGGTCCATAGATTTCACCATGGTCATAAAGGTGCCTATGATTCAAAAAAGGTTATGAATCTCTGACTTAGAATTATGAACTCATAGGATATTCATATTGAAAGGGACCTTCCTCAAATGTCCAAGGTCCAACAGGTCATGAAGTTAAAAACTCAGGTCCTCTGACTCCAGGTCCAGTCTTCCCACTAAATGATGTCTCAGGAAATCCTGTAATCAGAAAGACCTAAGACCAGCCATGGTCTCCTGACTTCCTCTCATGGAGTTAAAGACAGCAGAGATGGAACTGTGAGCTCTGCTGAAATCCAGTGGCTTTGTATGCGATGAAAGAAGACAGCAAGATGCACAGAAACTAAGAAAATTGGTGTGACAAGAATCAGATGTGGTTTGTAGAGGGAACCAAGAGAAGTTGGCAAGCTGTAAAGGGAAGACAGGGAAGACAGTGTGCCAAGCATCTGAGAGAATTGGTTTCACACCTCAGTTCAGATAGGAGATGGTGATCAGCTTAGACTAGCACCAGACTCCCGAAGCCCCAGGACATTGAAAGGAAATAGACGGGGCTGATTTCAACACTGCTTTAGCTCTGCCTCACTTAAATCCAATTCACATGCAAGTCAAGACATCACTCATTACATGTCATGTCATTGGTCCTCTTAGAAAATGAAGGGCAAACAAGAATGATAACAGAACTCTAGGTGCAGTGGGAGCAAGGTTTGGGATTATAAAATCACAAATCCAGACCTGGAAGGGACCTCAGAGACCATCAGGTCCTATCCCCCCTCCTCATTTTTCAGTTGAGAAAAGTCAGGAATGTTTGCCCAAGGTCCTGCAAATAGTATCAGAGGTGAGATCTGAACCTAGGTCATCTGACTCCAGTGCCAACAGCACTCTCTCCACTGGACTGTATGTTAAGCTGCATCTCAGGGTGTCAGATTTTTTTTTTAAAGAAAGAGATTCCACAATTATTTGGACCAACCCCCTCACTTCTGAACACAGAACCAATTCTATTCTTTTTATGTACTTTCCATATTCTGATTTGATTATAGTGTTTATGTCTCATTGGTTTACTAGATTATGAAATTCCTGAGAACAGGGCCTTTGTCTTCTTCATCTTGTTATCTCCTTCAAGGCAAAGCACACTGTACTTTGCACACATAGTAGGTAGTTATTAAAGGAGTTTTTGAATGAATGAACTTTGCGGATAAGTTCCAGCACTCCGTCTCTCAGCTCTGGGCATTTTTCTGGCTGTCTTCTATGTCTGGATTTCTCTTCCTCTTCATCTCCACCTCCTGGCTTCCTTAGCTTTTTAAAATTCCAACTAAAATCCTACCTACTTCAGGATATCTTTCCCAATTCCTCTTAATTCTAGTGCCTTTCCTCTGTTAGTTGTATTTATTCATCTTGTATGAAGCTTATTTGTACATATTTGTTTGCTTATTATCTCCCCCATTAGATTGTGAGCTACTTGAAAGCAGGACTGTCTTTTACCTTTCTTTGTATCCCCAGTGCTTAGCACAGTGCCTGGCGCATAGTAAGTGCTTAATAGATGCTTATTGATTGATAAGTAATAAACTAAAGACCAGAGAAGGGAACTGGCTTCCCAAAGTTACACACTCAGTGGCGAAGTGGGGCTCTCAGATTGATCTGATAGTCTATCCCTGAAAATGGGCTGCTGGAAAGCTGTTTCTCCACAGAGGTCTGAAGGAAGAAAGGATACTCTTCTTCTCGCCTAAGAGGACATATGGTCCTTGTTGAGTGGTTGACTTTAGCCAAGTATAACAGTTCACTCTGCTCCTTGAGGGCAGGAACTGTGTCTATAAATCTTATTTCTCTTGTATTTCCCCTGCCCCACCCTTATCTGAGGAATATGTAATAGATATTTGGTAAATATTTGGTTGAGTAAATAAATGGCATGATCACTGGCTAGAGTTCAAGATTGAAAGGTCCGGGAAAACTGGATGCCATCCAAGGTTGACATATTCTGCAGTGGAAAGATTTGGGATTATCTAATCCAAAGAAGAGGATGAGGAGTGATTTAATAACAAACACTAAGAACAATAGACAAGTCCCATGCTGGGAATGATGGAGTTCAAATCAGGACATAGGAATTTCTCCTCCTCCCATATGCCCTTGGCTCTGAGATGGTGTGCTGGTCTTGATATAATTGAGGACTAAATAAGGGGATATGGCCTGAAACTGCAGCAGGAGAGTTTCAGTTGGACAGGAGAAGGACACTTCCTTAGCTCAGGAATTGTCTTATGTAAGAGTGGGTCCCTGAGATAAGTTGTGAGATTGCCACCTTCTTCAAGTTCTTAACAGAGAAATTTGATGTGTCTTAGGGATATGTTTGAAGATCAGATGAGTACTCAAGGTTCTTCCTAGCCCTTGTTTTATCTCCTTTGTCTTCCAATTCAAAAAGGTTGGGAATCTAATTTTTTATTATTATTAATTATATGGTGGGCACCTTTGGCAGCATACTTGGTAGAGTGCTGGACTTGGAATAAGAAAGCCTTGAGTTTGAATTCTGCCTCAGTCAGAGGCAAAGTGACCTTGAGCAAGTCACTGTATTTCTCTTAGGACAACTTCTTCATCTATATATGTGAGTTGTTTTGCAAACCTTAAAGTGATATATAAGGGTTAGCTATTATCATTATTATTATTATGAACACAAATTCATTAATACCATACCACATTTCTATAGCACTTCACAGTTTATGAGGTGACTCATATTCATTGTATCACTATAACACTGTGTTCCATGTCATAGTGCCAAGAAGTCCATTTTACAGACAAGAAAAGTGAGATCCAGAGGGGTAAAGTAAGTTGAATATGGTCACACAACTATTTTACAACCCACTGTCACCAAGGCAAAGGAATAAGTAGGTCTTTTTTTTGGGAGGGTGGGGCTAGGCAATGGGGTTAAGTGACTTGCCCAGGGTAACACAGCTAGTAAGTGTCAAGTGTCTAGTCTGAGATCAGATTTCAACTCAGGTCCTCCTGACTCCAGGGCCGGTGCTCTATCCACTGCACCACCTAGCTGCCCCAGTAAGTGGATCTTTTCCTCTCCTTTTCGCTCCCTACCCAAATTCCTTAAGCTATCTCTTTCAAGGCTTCCATTCATGCTCCTTATAACCTGACTTCCCTGGGATGCACATGTTGGGTGACAAGTGATAGGTAGCTACCCCATACCCTGTAGGGGTAGCCTTGATAATAAGGGAGACAGCTGTGGTATAGGACAAAGAATATTAAAGTAAGAATCAAGAAACCCAGGTTCTGGGCCTGACTCTGCCATTAATGTAGTGTGTGACCTAGGACAAATCACTTCCCCTTTCTGGGCCCAAATTTCCTCTTCTATAAAATGATATGGTTGGTCTAGGTAGCTCATCAGCTCCTATTCTGTCACTCATCAGGGAGATAACATGATATAAGGAAATATAATGATAGCATGGGCTATCAGAGGAGTCAGAGGACCTGGGTTCAAATCCCACCTTTGACACTTATGCCCTATATAACACCAGGCAAATCACTTAATTTCCCTGGGTTCCAGCTTCCTCATCTGTTACACGAGGGAGGAAAGCTAGATGGCCTTTGAAGTCCCTTTTAGTTCTAAATTTGGGATCTTGTGGTCATGCCCACATGTTTCTTTGTATGGAAGTAATCTGAAAAATGCTTAGGATAAGGAGCCTCTTAGAAGGCAAAAATTATGCCTTTGGGGATTGGTTTTCTTCCCCGACCAAGGGTGTTATAAAAATTGAAAGCTTAGATTGTTAATGCAGGTTCTACCATGAGCCGTGATGACTCTATCAGCTCCAGAATGGGAGCATCAGTGGCCAAGGTCACCAACAGATTTCCATCTGGTGGTGACACACTTGCCAGTTGTAGAGAGGAGGCTGGCACTGATAGTTCCCAGAGCTTCTGGTCTGTCTTTGAGCCCAAGGAGTTTAGTCTTGGTGATCTATCCTCTGCCATTTGGAGTGTCGTAACAGAGCAGGAGGTGTCTGGAGAGGGTTGAGGCCATCTCCTAAACTGACGAGGCTGCTAGATGAGGATTAGGTACCCTCTGGTTTGGACTAAGGGGTCTGGGTGGGTGAGTGGGATACAGTGGAAAGAGTGCTAGCGTTGGACCCAGGGATCTTGTCATTTATTTCTGTCATTTGCTCTCTGTGTGACCTTGAACAAGTCACTTAAACTTCTCTGAGGGACGTGGTTAGGCTAGATACATAACTCTAGTAGCCCACTCTTGTGTATTGTTCTGTCATATTTTAACAGGCACACTGACAAACTGGAATGTGTATCCCTAATGCTGAGCATAGTGCCTGGCACATAATAAGTGCTTAATAAATGTAGACCGATTGATTGTCCTGAGGAGGGTTAAGGAGGAAGAGATTAGAATCAATTTCATATAAGGATCAGTCAAAGAACTGGGATAATCACCCTGGGGAAAGTGAACATTTAGAAGCAAGATGGTGGTCTTCAAATACCTGAAGGGCTGTCACAAGGAAGAGGGATTAGATTAATTCTTCTTGGCCCCAAAGGCAGCAATGAATGGGATTTGCCAAATTTCAGCTTACTATGGTAAGAACTTCCCAACCAAGAACTACCCAATAATGAAGGGGGCTCTCTCAGGGCATAAGTGAGGGTGATGTCATTGGAGGCTGCATGAACACTTGTTGGGGAGGTTATGGAGGCAGTTTCTGTGTAGGTTAAGAGGTTGGACCACATGACCCCTGAGGTCTTTCTCAGCTCTAAGATTCTCCCCACACACACCTCATCTACTTTTCTTGCCTCCCATGAGGATGGGCTGAGAGGGCATCTCTCCTGCTAGGTATAAGGTAGGGATTCATGCATTCAAAGGTCATGTCAGAGTCTCTTCCAGGATTCTTCTCCCCTATCTTTCAGAGGTGGAAGGAAGAGGTTGCCGTGGTCATCTGGGGAAGGAGTAAAAAACTCACCTTCTAATAACCGTAATGTTACATGACATTTGCACCCAATTTTATAAAGCCCTTCTAGCTCATTAGTCATTGTGATCCTCATTAGGACCCTGAGAGTGAGCAGGGCTTGTTATTCCCATTTTGCAGATAAGGAAACTGAGGCCCAGATTGGGGAAGTGATTTGGCCAGGATCACACAGCAAGCCAGTAGCAGACTTACGACTAGAAACCTGGGAATTCCTGTCACAGTGTCACTTCCATTGTGCCCCATGTCCTCTCTTTCTATTTTCTTTGCTAACTGTCCTCCCAATGTAGAACACATCCTGTTCCTTCCCCTTCTTCCTAGCTCTCATCCTCACCACATGGAGCCAGAGTGTGGGGCCAGACGTAGTTCCTGGTCGTAGCCTCCTGGACTCACGGGAAAGAGGCTGTGCAGAAGCATCAGGGAGACTAGAAGGCCTTGGGGGCTAGCCTTGGTACTATGACAACCCTTTGGATGTATTGCACCAAACGCCCAGGGCTGCCTTGCCTCTGTGCATGGTGCAGGGGGAGCCTGGCCTGGGAAAGGAGGCTTAATATCTTCTGAGCCCAGGCTGCAAGCAAGCTGTGAAATCAAGGGCCTCCTTAAGGAAATCCCAGAGGCTGACAACACGTTGAATATTGTTTCTTACTGAGGCAGGGGCTGAAAACTGATTCTGTCTCTGCTCCCTAGTAGGTCAAGGAGGGAGGGTTCCTGTGTTTTCCTCACAGGAAAGACTATTGGCTTGTTGGAGACAGTGAAGTCAAGTATTTACTAAGTGGAAGTGTTTACACATGCAGCATTCCTCAGTGCTTCTAGGACTGTTGGTTTCATCAGCATGGGCTCCACCTCATCTGACTGAACCCCTTCACATCCTAGTTTCATAAGCAGCCATAACCAAAAGAGAGGCTAGTCCTTAGACACCAGATATTTGGTCCATTAACTGTCTCACACATGAAACCTCTCTGGCTTGGTAGGGCCTGCTAAAGTTGGCACCTTGCTGGCTTAGCCTTTGAGAACCCAAGGGCATTGCCTCACCTTGAGGAGGCAGGAGAAAAGGACTTTAGTGATATAATGAGTACAACAAATTCTTGTTCTCTGTGTTCTCTCTGTACCACTCTCCCATCCCCTGGCCAAAGGCCTAAAGCTCTCAGGGAAGAAGCCAAGTATAATTAGCTTCAATGACAGGAAGCTTAGGAGTAGGAACAGGGAGGGAGAGGTAGTGTCATGGAGTAGAAAGATCTGGAATGAAATGGCCTCGGTTTAAACCCCAACTTTGCTATTTTTACTACCTATGAGCTGAGGGAGATGTGGCTGTCTCTGAGAAGTGTTTAGCTGGGAATTGGTGAGCTCTTGGCTTCCTGAAAGTAGTTCTCCTTTGGCTAGAACTTCCACAAGTTCTAGGCTAGAAAGTAGAATGTAAGCTCCTTGAGAGGAGGCACAGCACAATTTCCTTTTTGTCTTCCTATCCCCAGAAGCTAGTACAATGCCTTGCACATAGTTGTTGCTTAATAAACATTTGTTGAATTTAAAGCGTGATGAATCAGTAAACCTTTATGGAGCACCTATGCTCTGAGAGATAGAAGACATGATCAATCCCAGGCAGTGCATGATCAATGTCAAGTTAATGATAAGATAGCAAAGGCCACAACTATGAGGAAGGAGAGATCCCCAAGGGTTGGGATAGCCAAAGAAGGCTTCCTGAGGGATAGAGTAGATTGTGGTCAGAAAAAATGAAGAGGTACGAAATTGCAAACCTTTTCTTAAGGAATAAGATGCAGCTGTGATGTAATGGAGAGAGACCTGGCCTCTGAGTCAGGACTTGAGTCCTGACTTTATGGCTCTGGGCAAGTCACTTAACCCCTCAATGTTCCCAGGCAACACTTGAAGACTATAGGTTACTGAACAGATGCAGACCAACATTGGTAAGAAGGGGTTTTCTCATCCAAGAAGTTGCCTAAATCAATGAAATTATAGGTGCAGTCCCTATCCTTTTCCCTTTCTGGGGACAATCAGTTCAGCTAGAGCACTGCTTTGCATAAGCAAATAGTGGGAGAAAAGGATGGATAGGACTAGTCTAAAGGCAGCTGGATGGTGCAGTGGATAAAGCTCCAGGCCTGGAGTCACAAAGACTCTTCATAAGTTCAAATACAGCCTTAGACACAATTAGCTGTGTGACCCTGGGCAAGGCACTTAACCCTGTTTCCTCAGTTTCCTCATCTGTAAAATGAGCTGGAGAAGGAAATGGCAAACCACTGCAGTATCTTTGCCAAGAAAACCCCAAATGGGGTCACAAAGATTAGGACTTGACTGAACAACAATGGAAGGACTAGTTGAGTCCACAGGGTGACACACCAGCCAAAAAAGCTAATGACCCTAGAGGGCATTAAGAGAACCAGAGAGTTCAGAACAGAGCAAGAAATAATCCTCCTATGTTCTGCCCTGGTTAGACCCTATTTGGGATATTGTGTTTAGTTCTGGACAACACATTTTTTGTGTTGTCAAACCAAAGCCCATGAAGAGGAAGGTGACCAGGACAGTAATAAGACAGGAAACCATACTATGTAAGGATTAGTTCAAGGATCTCAGACATTTAGCTTTTGAAAAGACCGAGGAAAGACTGTAACAGCTGTCTTCAAGTAGATTAAGAGTTTTTATGAGGAAGAAGGAAATAGAGCATGGGCAAGTCACCTTCCCTCTCTGAGCCAGTTTCCTCCCTGGTAAAATGAGGACAACAATACTTCTGCTACCTACCTTGTGGGGTTCTTGTGTGAAGAGTGCTTTGTAATTCATAAAGCCTACGGAGATGTGAGTTGCTTGGTCTGGCTGACATCCTAATTCTGTTTGGCCTGGGGGTGGTGGGAGAGAGGCAGAAGTAGGAGCAGTAACTAAGTAAAAGCTACTTGGAGGCACATTTCAACTCAATATTCCACGTTGACAATTAGAACTGTCCTAAAAATGGAATGGAGAGAGTGAATTCATTACCATCCAATAAATTTAAGCAAAGACTTAGTGCCCAACTTTGGAAAGATTGCAGAGTAACCCTGCTTCAGGGATGGGTTGGACTCTCATAGTCCAAGGCCCTACCAGCTTAAGATTCCCTGATTCTCCAGAATTCAAACAGGTAGAAAAATATCTCAGGTTGGGAAGAAGGCATGAATAATGTCCAGAGCTAATGAGGACTTCATGCTGTTCCTAAGGTAATGAAGAGCCTGGCCTGAATGAAACACAATTTCCACTGGAGAGTGGGACATAAGTTTGACCAGGAAGCTTGGGAAGACTTATATGAACTTATATATCCACTGCACCACCTAGCCGCCCCAAGAGCCTTTTCTTCATCAGCCTAGGTGTTAGTTCCCCCTCT